>NW_007260508.1:588796-624026 GCF_000164805.1 Carlito syrichta
ACACACACACACACACACACACACACACACACACACACACACGCACGTTTGACTAAAAATAAGGGAACAAATAAAAGAGAGACAAATAAAAAAACATGTCAAGATTACAGGCACTAAAGTGAGTAATTATGTTAACTGTTGACATAATACATTTTAGATTGGATTAAAAGATAGAACTAAAAGTCACAGCTTGGCAGATACTGGAATAGAAAAAAATAATAAAAATAAAAGAAAATAAATGGTTTTGAAGGAAACAGGAGAAAGAAAATAATAAAAAAAGGAGCAGAATTAATGAAATTGAAAATATGCATTCATTATAGAAAATTAGCAAAGTCAAAAGTCTATTTTCTGAAATGACTACTAAAACCACTAAACAACAATTAAAATGTAACCAAAAAAGTCAGAAAACACAAATCACTAGTATCAGCAATAGAACAATTTTATATTATTAGGGATTCTATAATCATCAAAAGGATAGTGATACAATTGTTATTTGTCAATTATACCTCAGTAAAGAAAAAAACATAATGAGGGAATATTTTATGGCAATAAAATCAGCAATTTGACTAAAGTAGGCAAATTCCTTAAAAATATAATTTATCAGAATAAACAAAAGAGGTGCATACTTATTAAATGCAATGATTAACTTAGTAATACAAGTTTATCATTATTAAATTAATACTCATTAAGTATTTTCATAAGTATATTTAATAAAATAGGATTGTATTTATTATGCAAATTGAAATACATTGGATAATTCTTTTCTTTAAGTTGGAATCTCACTCTACTCACGGTCACTACAGCCTCGACTTGCTGAGCTCAGGCTATCCTTCTGCCTCAGCCTTTCAAGTAACTGGAATTTCAGGCATGCACTACCACCCCCAGCTAATTTTTGATTTATTGTAGAGATAGGGTCTTGCCAAGTTGCCCATTCTGGTCTCCAAACTCTGGGCCCAGGCAGTCTGGTCTCTGCCTCCCAAAATGCTTGCAATTACAGGCTTGAGCCACCAAGCCCAGTTGAACAAATTTTAAAAGTAGAATGAACTAAAAACTTCTCACAGAGAAAACTCTAGGCCCCATCTCTTCTCTGGTAAATTCCATCATATATTTAAGGGAGAAATAATACATATTTTACATATTTGTGGTTTAGAAAATGGAGGAGAATTGAATACTTTCCATTTTATTATATGAGGCCAACATATTCTTTTTTTTTTTTTTTTGAGTTGGAGTCCCACTCCGTCGCCCAGACTGGAGTGCAGTGGCCACTCCCAGCCACCGCAGCCTCGACCTGCTGGGCTCCGGCGATCCTTCCCCTCAGCCTTCTGAGTAGCTGGAACTACAGGCGCGCACTACTACGCTCAGCTAATTTTTTATTTATTGTAGAGACGAGTCCTTGCCAAGTTGCCCAGGAGGGTCTCGAACCCGCGGGCTCAGGCAATCCACTCACCTCAGCCTCCCAAGGCGCGGGATTACAGGCTGAGCCACCGAGCCCGGCTTAGACCAACATATTCTTGACACAGGGACACAACATAAAAAGAAAGTTACATACCAGTATGACTCTTGACAAAACATTGTCAAAAATTAATAAATAAATCCAATAATATATATTGTTAAAGCATAATGATGGTTGGTTTAACATTAACTAATCCACATAATTCACCACACTAATATAATAAAATGTGAGTGTGTTTTATAGTAGATGAAGAAAAGCATTTTTTAGCCTCAGAATTCGTTCATAATAAAATTTCAGCAAGTTTACAGTAGATGACGGTTTCCTGCACTCAATAAAAGACATTTACTAAAAAAATACTTATCATAGCTGATAATGAAATATTAAGATTGGGAATAATACAAGGCTGTCTGCTCTTATTATTTCTATACAACGTTATATTAGAAATCTTAATCTGTACATTAAGGCCAAGGAAAAAAAATTCAAAAATTAGGAGACAATTAAAACTGCTTATCAGTGGAAATTATGGATATGTACATGGTAATTGTTAATGAATCAGCAATGATATGAACACAGGAATAAGGGACTCTGGGTATTGAAGGTAAAGTGATTTAGTCTTCACTGTCTCCCAAAATTGATACATTAAAACAGTTCAGAATAGATCTATACAATTTTTGCAATATAAGCCCTAAGATTCTTGTTCTCTCCCCACGCCCACCCAACCACAAACAAGAATTCCAATTTTCCTACAAAATATTTTTTGTCATTTAACATTTTCTCTATAGAAAAGTCAATGCATAAAAACTCTTCTCGGAACTTTCTATAATACAAACATAATTTATAATATACACAATTTGTAGATTCTTGACAAGCTTGTTTTGCCACATGTTGTATTAAATGGGTTAGAAGAAAGTTCTTAGTAAGAAAGTTATCAGAAATCCATCTTTTTAGCAATAATACATTACTAAACTATTACTCACACCTCAGACCTGCTCTTAATCATCACACCTATGTTTGCTTAAGTAAGTGTCCAAGTGACTCAGCGGAACTATTTCGTTTTCTTTTATTTCTTTTTTCTGACTAAAAATGGAAACAAGAACATGTGTTCACCTTGTTTGTCAAGGATTCTTAGTGATTCAATCTGATAGAATTTTTTTCTTCTTTTCACTGACACTACTTTGTGTTTCCTTCTGTTCCAAAATTTATGTAATAAGAATTGATATATAATCCTCATGATATGAAGAAGTTTGGAGAAAAAATTGCTCATGTATGAGGACTCAAAGTGAAGTATCTGTGTACATTACAATTTCCCTGTTTCATCATGTTCCTCTCTAACAGAATAATTTGTATTCTCCAAACTTTGTTTTCCAAGGTGCAGTCCTTCCTATTCAAACTTTTTCTGCTAACTCAATGAAATTAACATCACGCTGATCAGTGAGGACTTGCTAGGGGCTCTCATGGGTGTTCTTCCAGTGTAGAGCTTTTCCTGCCTTACTGCTTAGATGACATTATCATTATCATTATTCTCATCATTGTTATTATTGTGCTTAATGGCTTTCCAAACTCTATATGCTGGACAAGATACTGTTGTTAAGTAATAAAGTCATTCTGGTGTTGGGCTTCTTGAATTTGAATTCTAGTACTTACCCATGCTTAGTTGCATGATCTTGGACAAGTTGCTTAGTCTCCTTAATACTTTTGTTTTCTAATTGGCAAAATGAGAATTATAATAATATTCTAACTCATAGAAATATTTTGAGAAAATGAGAATTCCTGTAAATGAGAGAACACACACAGAAGACTTAAAGGAAACTTAGAATATTCTAGATGCATAAGAAATTTATTATCACTGTTAACATAACCATGGCTTCAAATTTGCCTTCTTAAAGAGAACAACCCATTCTTTTCCAGTTTCCTATATATCGATGTTTACATTTAAAGTCTTCATAATACATAAGAGAATTAGGATACTAAAAAACAGGAAGAAAAGAATAAAAACTGACATTGTTAGTTAGCTTTTCTCTCTTCAAACTCCTTGCCAAAAAGTATTCCAAAATTAAAATAAATTTGATGAAGAATGAGAGAAATCTCCGTGCTTAGCAAATCTTCCAATTCCCAGAAGAAAATTATCTGAGGTGCTTGGGTGAGTCAAGGGCCCCTAAGTTTACAGTAGCATCTGGGAAGAACCACAGGTGTCAGGGCAGTGCTTTGATGGTGTGGCATTTTAGCAGCCGTCAGGCATGTATGTAAGTTTTACGCTTACTCTGCTGTGGCCCTCTGTTTGAGGTTATGATGGAATGTCATTGCTTTACTCTGTCTTACAGGGTCACGCCATCATCACTTGTACACAAAGAAACCCAGATGCAGAGAAGCCACCCCAGGTCAGCCAATGATCCCCTGCAGAAGTTCAAGTTCTGCACCTGGTCTGTCTCTCTCTGATAGTGAACAACTTACCTACCTGGGAAAAAACATCCACAAAAATAAAAGTAAATATGCTTATTGACATGGATTTAAAACTCATGTCAAAAAAAAAGGGGGTGGGGAATAAAACTAAATATCAAAAAATTTTAACTCCTAGGGAGACAGTAGAAAACATCCATGCGTGATATTAACAACTCCCAAATTGAGAAACAAGACACACACAACATCCAAAACTGATATTATAATTTCTAAATGTCGACATTTAACAGACAAACTGGAAGAAGAGCCTGGTAGACATGTCCTACAACTAAGGAGTGTTAGATCAAGAAAACAAGCAGATGGGAAAAGAGAGACCAGAGACGCAGACAGTTCAACAGCAACAGGAACAAAGGGTTATTTAGAGGTGGAAAGGTGCAGAGTAGGACTGCAGGTGAGACTGGAGCCCCCTGCCACCTACAGACGAGGGCAACTATAGGGCTTGAAGGGAAAATTTTGTGGTTGGCATTGCGGTGGGGAGGAGAGGGGGTATCTAAGGCTTGTGGTTAAATAAGTTGGGAGGAAACCTTGCGGTTAGGCTAGGTGTAATGTTCAGCAGCTTTGGCCCAGTTGATCATTTTTCATGCCAGTGTAGCTTGCAAAAGGGCAGAGACCATTCAAAATGGTGCCTCTAAGGCGAACAAGAAGTAACCTTCACAATCAAATTAAAAGAAGAAAATATTTAATAAAAAACTCAACATAAATAATAATTAAACTACCAGAGTCTGAGAGAACAGATTCAAGAACATTGGCATCCAAGTCATTTTTTCAGGAATAGAAGTAATGAAAGATATAATAATAAATAAAATTACAGAAAAAAAAAATTTTCCTGAGTAGGAATTCTGGGTCTCATAATGCAAATAGATTAAAAATTATATACAGGGCTAACTATAACAACAACACTGTGCTGAGTGTTCAGCAGTTTTTGACTAAAAACTACAGGATTCCCTTGTCTTACCTTCCCTATTCACCCAATCTTGCCCCAAGATACTATTTTTGGTTTGCTTGTCTCCCTGGATGAAAAAGTCCTCAAAGGGAAACATTCTGCCAATGTGAAAGTGGTGAAACAAAAACCAGTCAAGGCACAAAAAGACATCAAAATTGACAAGTTCAAACACTGTTCTGAGCAGTGGAAAAAGAGTCTCAATAGGTGTATTGCAGCAAACAGTATTAATCCTTTGAAGGTGACTGAAGTTTAAACGTGTAAGAGTAAACACATAATTTTTTATAAATAAATTTCAGGTTTTGGGGTATTCCCCGCATATACTAGTGTTGGGCTTCTTGAGTACAAAGTAGAAACCAGAACAGAGAAGAAAATATTTACAGATAAATAAAAGGAAAACAAAATATCTACAGGGAGATTTTTTAAAACTAAATATTTAATAAGACATTGTTGAATAGAAAATAGGACCATATTTATTTTTATTTTTGTTGATTATTATAGTAAAATGAAGACTAAAATTTTTTACAGCATTTTTGTCTGGTAATAATAGAAAAATAATATTTGGAGTGGAGAAACAAAGTAAAACATCATATTGCCCCACTAAGCGGGCATTAACAAAAGTGTTGAAGTCAGAAAAACAATGAAAAGACAGAGGAAAATAGCACATCCTAAAATTCCATGCAAAATATAAAATATATTGTGATAAATTAAGAGGAAAGAAAAAAATGTATCAGTCATGAGAATAAATTTTGTGGAATAATTTTTCCTATTATAAGAAAAGATTTATATATTAGGTAAAAAAATAAAAATCAACTGCCAAATACAAGATTTTGGTAAGTAGGGTAACCACATACTTTATTCAGTCAATCATGAGACTTTCAAGAGCAAAGAAGAAGTCACTAACTGTAATGTTTAATAGTTCAAGGATGTATTGTTCAAGGATACATGATCATCTTAGTTACAGAATATAAAATTAAGGACAAATGCCGGGGCTCACATCTATAATTACAGCGCATTGGGAGGTGAGCCCAGGAGTTTGAGACTGGCCTAGGCAAAATAGCAAGATCTCATCTCTACAAAAAATTAAAAAGTTGGCCAGATGTGGGTGGCATGCATCTGTAGTCTCAGCTACTCAGGATGCTAGAGTGGAAGGATTGTCTAAGCTGGAAAGATCGAGGCTGTAGTGAACTGTGATCATGCCACTGTACCTGGGCGTCAGACTGAGACTTTGACTCAAAAAAGTAACAATAATAGAAATTTTAAAAATACATAAAATATGAAATTAGAACAAAATGAAGATAGTTTAAAAATCATTAAAAAATGTGATTCCAAAGATGACAATAATATCATGTAACTGAAGATTTTTGATAGTAAAATAGAAACTAATATATATGAATATGTTTCTGTATATATTTGTGTGTATGTATATAGTACACGTGTATATCTATACTGTGCATACGTATACACACATGCCCACCTGTTCATTATAGTCTTTTTACATGAGATATTTTTGAAAGTATGTCTCACACTTGTCAGTATAATTAAAAGGTAATGGATATATTAGGTCACACTCTAATTATCCTATGGTAACACTAGAAGTCAGCATTGAAAAGATGGCCAAATGTTTTGAAGAGCTTAGAAACTAGAAAATGAAGTTACTAGACTGATGAAATGTTATCACATTCCAAGTAAGCCTTCTCCCAGACCAATCCCCCAATCAATGTCAAATGCTAATATTTGAAGCTAATAAGAATTTCCAAAAAGTTATTTCAGGATTTTTTTATCTATACTTTTTTTTAGTAGATATTCGAACCTACATCCTCATATAATTTTCTGTCAATCAGTGAAAGAGCAAAGACCCAGGGGGTTCAATTAAGTTCAATGTTAGGATTGAATATGGTGAAAATATCTATGATGGAAAAAAGTCAGTAGTGAATGATGGGCATTCAAAGAAGGTCATTGTCTTCTCCAAGAACTTGTGGGAAATGTTTAATATAGAAAAAAGGATTTTTCACAATGTACTTTTTATATAGCCATAGACAATCATTCAATCCAGAGTAGATCTGTCTTCCAAAGGCACTGTACAAATTTTTCCTTCCTGGAGATGTATGACGTTAAAGTTTCCATGCAATTAAAATTAGAAATCAAAATATCACTTCCAAGAACAATAGAAATAAGGTTGTTGAGCTCTTTTATAATCTGAACAGATGTTCTATAAGGCAAAAAAAAAACCCCACAAAACTAATAATTCTTGCATGAGCAGAGATGTTCTGTTATTAGTAATGGGTCAGAACAATGAGAGTGTAAAAAAAAAAGAAAATTAGAACCACAGAAACGTGACAATAAGATAGGGTTATCAAGATAGGGATCAAGAGCTCAGTGCTTCTTTCTCCTAACTAAGTAACTTCATCCTTCCCCTAAATCATACTAGGAAATGATTGGTATTAGAACAGATTATGTTGACATTATCCCAGTACATTATTTCTACTTTTGTCTATTTACTCTTCAAATTTTTTTCTTCATTTATTTAAAACCATTTTTGTATTTCACCGATATATTTTGTGTTACACTAACTACATACCTAATACATATTCACTGTAAAAAGTTAGAAATAAGTAAGAAATCACACAAAGGAAATAAAATCATCTACAACAAAACTCACTTAAAGATAATATTTCAATGATTATCTATCGTATTTCTGACTTTTCACTTAATAGGCTTTTACAAATGTTCTATGATTAATCATCTTATATAGAATGATTGTAATGATTACATGTTATTTAACTATATTCAAAAAAATACTTAATGAATTCCTGCCATGTAGTATTCTAAGCCATTTGAGGATTATCCGGTGGCAAATATGTTCAACAGCAGAGAATACAATGGAGAATGACAAAGTAAGGGATTGGTGTTACTTTTCTGTATAAGGAAGAGATTTCACTCCCTTGAGGGAGTGAGAAAGTGAGACAGGTGGACACATAGGGAAACCCATTGCAGACTGTAATTAGGGCAAGGGCAAGACCCCTGAGACAGGATGGTGGTTGGCGTGTTTGAGAACAGCAGGGAATTCAAAGTGACTGAGACTGAGTCTGTGAGTGTGGTAGAAGACGAGAACAGAGAGAGAGAGGGAGAGGACAAGAATATTCCAGAACTAAGGCAATAGTGAGGATGTAGAGTTTGAATTCCATGTGAGACATTATGTCATGGGAAGATTTTAAGCAGAGAAGTAACATAATCTGACATATTTTGAAAGTGTCACTCTACCTACTGTGTTGAGAATAGACATCAAGAGAGAAGGTGGAACAAGGACAGAGAGATCAGTCCTTTATCAGGCCATTATAATAGTTCTGGACCCAAGAGATAGGGACTAGACGCACGCAGGAATAGAGATGATGAGAAGAACTTGGGGTTTGAATATATTTTAAAGGTAAAGTCAAGTGGAATTTGCTAGTAGATTCAATGTTTAGGAAGAACATACATGGATACCCATTTATTATTAGAAAATCTGGCTGAGATATATTTATTCTAGATGCAGAGGATAAGGATGACTAGGGTTATTATCAAATCTATGAAGATACCTGACCTATAGCAGATACTTGAGAAATACATGTTGATTGAGTCTCTCAACTAACTCATCTTCAACAAAATCATCAGTAACAGTCACTGGGAAAAGGAGACCATATTTTGCACATAGTGCTGGGAAAACTGGCTGACCACATGCAGACTACGGAAACTGGACCCCTGCCTATTACCAGATACAAAAATCAACTCTAAATGGATCAAAGGTCTAAACATAAAACCTCAGACGATAAGAATTCTAGAAGGAAATGCAGGAAACGCCCTTATGCCCATCGAAGTAGGCAGCAAATACTTGACCAAATCCCCAAAAGCAAATGCGATAAAAGCTAAGGTAGACAAATGGGAACTCATCAAACTGAAAAACTTCTGCACAGCAAGATAAACCATCAAGAGAATAAAGAGACAATTCACAGCATGGGAAAAAAATTTGCAAATTTTGCATCTGACAAAGGTCTAGCATCCAGGATCTATAAGGAACTCAAACAAGCTGAAAGAGAAAACAAACAAACAAACAAACAGCCCTATTAAAAAATGTGCAGAGGACATGAATAGACACTTCTCAGAAGATGACATACAAGCAGCCAACAGACACATGGAAAAATGCTCAGTCTTACTAATTGTCAAAGAAATGTAAATCAAAGCTACAATGAAATATCACTTAATTTTGATAAGGATGACTGCCATTAATAAGTTGAAAAACATCAGACCCTGGAGTGGGTGCAGAGAAAAGGGAACGCTTCTACACTGTTGGTGGGAGTGCAAGTTAGTTCAACCTCTATGGAAGGCAGTGTGGTGATTCTTAAAATAACCCAAAATTGACCTTCCATACGATCCAGCAATTTCACTCTTGGGAACATAACCAGAGCAACATAAATAGCTCTGCAAAAAGACACCTGCACACGCATGTTTATTGCCACACTGTTCACAATAGCAAAAACATAGAACCAACCCTACTGTCCATCAAAAGCGGGCTGGATAAAGAAAATATGGTACAGGTACACAGTGGGATATTATGCAACCGTAAAGAAGAGCAAAATAATGGAAAATGCAGGACACTGGATGGAGTTGGAGACCATCACACTAAGTGATCTATCATGGAAACAAAGAATTGAATATCTTATGTTTTCACTCATAAGTGGGTCTTGAACATTAGTCACGTGAGCACAGGGAGAGGATCAGTAGTCACTGAGTCCTACTAGGGGAAGGAGGGAGAAAGAAGAGTAGGAGACACATGACAACACAAATGGTTATTACCAGGGAAAGTGAGGGCCAGGTAGAAACCCAAACTTCGCCTCCATGCACCCTACTTTTGTAATTAATCGTCACTTGTACTCACATTCCTATAGCAAAATAAAATTTTAAAAAGTAATATGTGTTGAGTGAATGAATACATGATAGGAAACGTATTGTTTATTTCATAAAGGGAGAATTTACATAGGCAGCCTAATACCAAGTTTTGTAGAAGTTCCTTCAGATTTTTTTTTTTTTTTACATCAGGGCCTCACTCTGTTGCCCAGGCTGGATTGCAGCAGCATGAAGCATGATCACAGTCCATCACAGCCTGGACTTCCAGGGTTCAGGTGAGCCTTCCACCTCTGCCTCCCAAGTAGCTAGGACTATAGGTGCACACAACTTTCAGCTTTTAGTGTGTGTGTGAAGATGAAGCCTTGCTATGCTGCTAGGCTGGTCTCCAACTCTTGGACTCAAACATTCTTCCCACTTCAGCCTCCCAAAGTGCTGGGATTACAGACATGAGCCACTGCACCCAGTGTTTCTTCAGATATCATTAGGAAATGATACCTAACGAAGATCCCACTGGCATTCCTGTCAACATTCTGAAGACCAATCAGGATGGATACGATGTCCAAGATGTCTTGTCATGGAATAAAATCAGAACTAGAATAAGCCTGGCAACCTCATCTTATTACGGTCTATTCTTCACAGAGTGATGTTCCTCTTTAAAATTAAAATACATACATATATGTGTATGGATATAATATATATTTTGCCATCATAGATGATAAAAGAGTCATGTAAAGACCTTTTAGTGCTTCTCTGATTAGTAGCTCTTATCTCAGTATCTTCCTGGTACTTATCTTCCTCCCACATAAATTGTGTATTAACAACAGTGAATTTAAATAATTCTGGGCCTGGTGCAGTGGTTCCCACCTGTGATTCTAGCACTGTGAGAGACTCACTTGAGCTCAGGTGTTCGAGACCAGCCTGGGCAGCATATTGAGATTTTTTGCCTCAACAACAACAACAACAACAACAATACAAAAAAAGTAGCCAGATTTGGTAGCTTGAGCCCAGGAAGTTGAGGCTGTAGTGAACCAGGATCATATTCTTCCTGGGCAACAGAGTGAGATCATAACTCAAAAAAAAAAAAAAAATACATACACACTCACGCACAGAGCAATTAAATACTTACAGACATTTAAAATATCAAAAAGTAAAAAATTCAACAGTTTCATTTTTTCTTTAGTCATACTACTTAATTCATACCCCAAAGGATTTTATGAGTAAATGAAAATAGGATTAATGACAGAGTTCCAGTGCCTCGTAAGCTAGCAATGCTCTACATGCGGCAAATTTTCCTGTAGTTATTTTGTTTTTCTGAATGCTTTCCTTGTGCTTAAGTTACCAAGTGCGCATGTTCCAGTCGGCATGTTGTCATAGACATTGGTTGGGTAGGAAGAACTGAAGTGTTTTAAAGTCAGACTGATTTAGGTCTGACCAGGTAATTCTGGGCACCTTTATTCAGTTCCTCTGAGCTTCACCGTCTTCATCAGAATTACAGAGATTATAAAACCTATTTCTCATGAAGTCTTCTGTTCATTCACTTATTTATTTAAAATATTTTAAAGGTGTTGATATCTAATAACCAACATACCAGAGATCAGCACAGAAAATACCTCACATCGGAAACACTAAATAAATATAAAGCTTCCTCTTTCATTTGAGGAAAATGTAAATACACACATACACATTCATACATAGAACACTTAGCTGTTATATGATTACTTAACTTTTTTGATAAAGATATATTTTGAGAATATGCAAATATATTTTTTGAAAATACATAATTTAAATGATTAGACATTGTTGCATTAATCTTATTTGCGATAAGAGCCACTAAAATAGAAAGTATAAAGTGGTTTTCAATGGACTTATTTTATATATAGGTATATGAAACTAAAATTTCTACTGGAAACAATGTCATGGGAAGACCAGAACAGAAAGAGTTATTATATAAGACACAAGTGTGAGAAAGTCAAAGCAAAGTTTTCAAGTGCAGTAATACTTCTTGGGTATTAAAACTCTCAAAATGCTTGACTAATTTCAGGTGACATTTTAGATTTAGAAAGAAAGAAAATTCTAGTCAATTTGTTTTGACCATTATATAGATTCAAGACAAATCAATAAAATTACTTAAAGAAGCAAACGCAAGTTATGTTAATATATCTAATTGAGAGTTTTTAATTTTTTTAAATATTTTGACCAAAATTACCACTGCCTAAAGGGAATGGTTTACTGTTTTTCTCGTCAGAATGTTGAATAAGCAAATTTGTAATAAATTTGTAAATTTGTATTCACCATGCTGGACATAAGGGCTAATTTATTAGTAAATAATATATACTCGGAAAAATGATCATTTTAATTTCCTTTAAAATTCATTTCAAAAAGTACAAAAAGAAGCCAGGCTCGGTGGCTCAGCCTGTAATCCCGCACCTTGGAAGGCTGAGGTGAGTGGATTGCCTGAGCCCATAGGTTCGAGACCTGCCTTGGCAACTTGGCGAGACGTCGTCTCTACAATAAATCAAAAACTAGCCAGGCGTGGTAGCGTGTGCCTGTAGTTCCAGCTACTTGGAAGGCTGAGGCGGAAGGATTGCCAGAGCCCAGCAGGTCGAGGCTGCGGTGGCCGGGAGTGGCCAGTGCACTCCAGTCTGGGCAACAAAGTGAGACTCCAAGTCAAAAAAAAAAAAGTACAAAAAGAGAATCCCCTAATCTAACTTAAATTAACGAAATGCAGAGAAACAATAAAATGAAAGTGGGCTGTTTGGTTTTCTTCTGTTTATTGTCATGGCTTCAAAATAGTAGTGCTAATATTGATCATTTCTTTCATTAATATCAAACGGTTCGTTATTTAATGGAATCAATAAAACCTAACCAAACTTAAACTTAAAATTTTAAAGCAACATAGTTCCAGAAGTATTTGTCTTGATGATATGAAAGAAAATCTTTCATGAAAAAAAAAATCTTCCTTCTGTCTCTTAGTACTGTGCGGTGAGATTAGTTAAATTATCACATTAAGTGAGGCTTTTTTATTGTAGAATAAAGGAGTGTGTTAAGAAGGGAAAGTCTTCCTTTAAGAGCAAATTTAGCAAATCTTATGCAACTCCCCCATCAAAATGTCATGTTAATTCGCCTAGGCCTAGTTTAGAAGCAGCCAGGGCATCAAAGTTAACCAGCCTCTAGAGAAGTTTGCTAAAGAGGCAGGTAACTTACTCCAACACACACTTGCTCATTCTGTCTCCTCTGCCCCTCACAGGCAGAACTCATGGACTCGAGAACCCAACAGATTCAAATGAAAGCATGATATGATCTGCTTTCATCAGATTTTAAATATATCAAGTCATTATAATATTATACTTGCGAATTACTCAAATTTTGCACTATGTAGTTTAAAATTCACCCTAATAAAGTTAACAATTTTAATGCTATGCAAAGTTTATGGACCCTAAACACTTGTGTGTTATTTCAAAAGGCAGGGTTTAGGTTCTGACTCTGCTCACTGGGAACTGCCTCAATGACCTCAGTAAAAAAAATATTTGAAAGCAGTCGATGTTTGTGAACAATCGTGCTTTCTTGTTTCTTCTGGTCTGCAAAATGAAACGTTAGAATTGTAGGTATAACTGTGTGATTTCAACTTTCATCTTAGAATTTGAGCGTGTTCAGATTTGGAAATAAAATGCTATTTTTTTGTGAGAAAGTAAAGCATCTGTGAGTGTGAGTGTGTGGGGTATGTCTTTATGGGCTAAGGTTTAAGTGCAGTGGTGCAGGAGGAGCAGTTAGTATGGATTGTCTTCTGTGGCATACAAGAGAAACTTTATATCGAAACCAGAGGAATTAAGAAGCATCATCTGAGAAAGAAGGGACAGACAGGACAGCAGCAAGAAGAGCACAATGATAAGAGTCTGGAAGAATCCTTTGCTTCCGGCATTAGTAATGAAAGAAAACCAGTCATAATCAATCTGGGGTTTGATGCCTCATCTGACATCCAAGAATTGCTACAGTACTTCAGAGTTTTCAAACCAAACCTACTACTTAACTCATAAACATCATATTATTTAGGTATGTCAGCATATTTGTCTGTATTTTGGACACGAAATATTTGAAAGAAATTTGGTGTTATGTATCAATACATCTAAAAAGTTGTCACATGCCTACGTTTTAATCCATTAACCCACTTCATCGATATCTTTTAAGGGAATAATCAGATGAGTCAAAATTTTATGGAAAAGGATATTTAACTTCTTGAGCAATCTAACCCCTATGAACTCGAAAAACGGACCCACCCACACTCCAATTCAGGACAAGCCCTCTAGAGTGAAAACAACTTTAGATAGGCGACTCAACGTAGGGAGGACAGGGGTGGTAGAGATGAAGTAAAAAGAGATCTAAATGGAAGTCGTCAAAATGTCTTGACATGTGCTTCATCCAAAAAGTGCATAAAGTGCAATTTTGCATAAGACTATGCAATGTAAGGTTATTACAAAAAAGGGAAG
Source organism: Carlito syrichta (assembly GCF_000164805.1). Taxonomy (NCBI): domain Eukaryota; kingdom Metazoa; phylum Chordata; class Mammalia; order Primates; family Tarsiidae; genus Carlito; species Carlito syrichta. Next base: position 603,015 of record NW_007260508.1, read on the forward strand.
AATAATAACTGTATATACAATGCAAACAGAAAGATGTATCCACAAAATAAGCTAAATTGTATTAAGAAAATAATACAAGACAAGAAAAAAATAACATAACATAAATAAAAATTAGAACAGTTCAAAATGAGATGTCAGTTCTCAGGACAGAATTTAAAATAAAAATAGTTATTATTTAGAAAATGACTAAACTTAAAAGAATACTATTATGACTCAATATAGATAATCCTTTAAGAGAAATAGAAGGTATAAAGCATTCGGTTTTAAAAAATAAAATAAAAATTAGAGAAATTGATGAAAGAATTAGAAAAAAATGAAAAATATCAAAGATAGAGAAGATTTAAGCACAAGAAATAGAAATTCTGGAAATAAGCAAAGCAAGGTAATAAAATAATTTCTGTGAAATAATAATAAAAATATTTGAAGGTACATATCGACACAGTAAACCATAAACCTTAGAGTATTGTTGCCTCAGAATCACCAGCACCATAACACATTCAAGTAAAATTTCTAGATTTTGAAGAAGAAGAAAGAAAAATTCTTTATGGCATCTAGAAAACATAGTATTTGACTAATGTGGGGAAGCATGTTACATTATCATAAGAATTTCAAGAGTCACACTTTAAGCAAGAAGAACATAGGGGAAAATATTTAATGTATTCATGGAAATAATTAATGATCCAACGATTTTACATCATTGTAAAATAGATCAACTCATAGGAACATGAAATGCCTCAAATAATGCTCTTCCCATGGGCATTTCCTGGGAAATCTACTACAGACAACCACAGTGACTAGAGAGATATGAACATAAGAACTGGTAGTGAGTGTTAAATACATCGTTGCCCATAGAAAAAGATGAAATAAGGACTAGGAGAAAGAGAACATCAACTGTATACTCTGTTCATTTGTCTATAAAGGGAATGTGGCATATAAGGGGAAGAGATAAAACAAATGTGATCAGTAGTCATATAAGTCTAATATTAGTACTGTATTATGAGACTAATATAGAAAATAACAAATAAGCAATGATGGCATAGACAAATTCTATCATCAGCTTATCTCTTAGAATCAAGAGACAACAGGAAAAAAAATCAAATCAAGTAAAAGTTCTTTAGTCTTCAATCTTAAATGAAGACATCAGTACAAAGTTCTAAGATATTGTAGATTAGGTGCATTAAGCTACATTGGGAGTGTATTCCGTACCTAGTAAAAAGGACCAAAATAATATAATAAATTTAAAAGAAACCTGCTAACACTAAGTATAACATGAGAGAAGATGCAGGCCATCTAGAGCGCTAGTTCCCACCTAGTAGAAGTGGGTATTGACATAAGATCTTTGGCAAAAACCCTATTTGGCAGGATCTTTCGAATCTGTCAGAGCCCATAAGTTTTACCCTTCCATAAAGCTATAGAAGAATCACATGCATATCTATTTTCATCAATATATATGTACAACGTGTTTGTAGTGGCATTATTAATAATATCAAAAAACTAGAAACAACTAAAACATCAATCAACCTTAGTATAGCATTTGTAATATATTCATCTAAAACACATTCAATAAACTCCTGATGTACACAGTTGTATGGATGAAATCCACAGTCATGGGGTGAAGGAAGTTAGACACACAGAAAACACTGCTTTGATTCAATTTGTGTACAATGTGTGAAGATAAGCAAAACTAAACTATGGTGCTAAAAGTTGGATGTTGATTAGTATTTAGAAGTGAGTTCAGTAGGTGAGTAGAGTCTGTGAAGGTTTCACTGCTCTACAGCGAAATTTTTTGAAAGGTATGGTGGCTCTATGGGTATGTTCTTCCTAAAGTAATTCAGCAATTGTTGATGTACACATGCATTTGCAATTTTTTCTATGTTATAATCGATAATTGATGGTCTGGTAAATCTCACGTCCCCCAGCTACTGAGACTTTCTGCTCACAGCTCACAGTTGAATCCCTCCCTTGCCATTGTCTTGGCTACAGAGAATTCCTTATTCTAAAAATACTCTCTTCCCAGGAGATAGACCATGCCCCATCACTGAAAAACTGCAAGAAGACAAAGGCCTAGCTCTTTTTGTCTCAAGTGAGGACAGCTCTGAAGGACCATCTCAGCTCTAAAGCTTTACTGAAACTGTATTATGGTTTAACTTCTCTTTCTGTGCCATCCTGCCTTCCTTTGTTCATTACAGATATCTCTCCCAAATGCATTCTCTGATAAGCCCTGTAAACGAAATTCTTCATCTCAGAGTCCCTGTCTAGGGAATTCAGTTCAATTCAGTTGGTATCAAAAGAGGTCTTAGCAAATAGACTGTAAAATAAGATTCCAAGGTTGGATCAAAATGCTCAGGTCATCTCCAGTGAGAATTTCTCTGCTGGTATAAGTGGAGAAAGAATAGACTTGGTATTTCACAGTGGTTAAAACTGTCACAAGCAGTGAACTGGGATGTACTGCTTGTGGAAAAAGAGACACTGGCCACGTAATTACTTCTGGAACTTAGTGTCACATGGGAAATAGTAAAAATTAAAACAATGAAACAAATGGACTTCACTGCAAACTATTTTGTTTTAACTGGAGGGCGATAATGACAAGCTTACGTGGTTAATGATCAATCCAAGGTAAAATGTGAAAACCACGGAGACTCTTGGCAGAATTTTAAGAGACTTGTTACCTGACACTGGTATGCAGACAGCAGAAGACCAGGTACAAAACTTAATATTAAACTTTAGAATAGCTTGGATTCTCAGCCTCAGCAGGCTTTATAAGGTCAGGGTACTAGTAAGAAAAAAAAATATTCTCCTTAGATTTGAGGATAGTTGATTAGATGTCATGGGGAACCCTGAAGTTTCATTTCCCCCTGAACTCTCTTCTCTAGTGAAGTATCTCCTAATCTCTCTGGTAGAAGAGAGGGATCCTTTTTTAAAGGAGGGTGTGCTCAGAGAGGGTACAGAAGCTTTAATAGTCAATCCTTCCATCTAAGTCCTCTACATCCTAACGATCTATCCCTCTTTCTCTCCAGGTAAACAGGCCAAGAATAAGGGCAAAATCCCAGTACAGTCAAGGAGGAAAGTGCTGAGCTGGCTAAGGGAAGAAAGAGATTATATGTAGCGAAGGAAAGAAAGAGATTATGTGTAAAGAAAATAAAGGATCTGCTTTAGAGCCACAAAAGCCAGGAGAGTATGAATGAACTGGATGAACTGGACCTTAAAGGTGATGGAAAGAGGCACATAAAGCAGAGAGCTGGAAGACAGAGACTTAATCAATCTGTCAGCAGCAATTAATCAAATTAGAGAACCCTCTTATGAGACATGACTTAGCACACCAACAAGGACCTCTGGACATAGTGCTACTGCACCGCTGGGATAGCACTTGGAAAGTCTGAAAAAGTGGTGGCCCACATATATGGAGAAGAAATGCCAGAAAGAGAATGAAGGCGTTAAATGAGCATGTAGAGTGACATATGATGTAAGACCAGAAAAACCACCTGCAACTGTATTCCAAGAAGGAGCAGAAGCACAGCTGATTCACTGAAGCCATAAGAATTGCCCACGGGAAAAAGGCACTGGCATCACTTAGACTCTCAGTATGACCTTCCCTGTAGGCCAGGGTATGCTGCGACAGGATTGGCTTACCTGAGAACAGCAGGTATGAGAATATCCCGAAATAAAAATGAAGCAGGAAAGTGGCATTTAACTGTCAAAGCAAGATGGACGCCTTTACCACACTGAGCAGTAAGACTGCAGGGGCAGACAGAGATGGCCTGGAGTGCAGAGACACAAGGAGATGTTTAACACAGAACAAAGACAATTTCAATCGGAAGCCAACCAGGATGCTTCTTCATTTCGAAAAATAAAATGAATCATTAATGGATGATTGTGAGGCTGAATAAAAAGATACCAGTCAAGTGTTGTTTTCCCTTTCCCAGTTTTCGAACCTCAGTACCAGTTTCCAGATCCAGCATCCATTGATTGAATGGGACTCTGAGTCACTGGTAGGAAGAAAGATGACACCACAAAAAAAACATGAGACAGTAACTCCTTTCATTCTTTCTTAAAAGGACGGACAGCTGTATACTGAATAACCATAATGAAGGAAAAGGAGAGTCACATCTTTTGAGGATTGACCTAGGAATCTATTTTCTCGGTGGCATGAAGGGTAGTGAACTTTCAAGGGTACATATAGCAAGCATGAGCTCAGAAGGATCTAGGCTGTGGTGAAAGAAGACAGTGCACATAGGTGCCATGACCTGGAAGTCCTTACAGTTTTGCACCACTTTTTAAGAAAAAGTTCAATAACGATGAAATTGTTCTGTTTTTTTCACTGTTCAATTTAGCAACAGGTGGCCCTAAGTGACAACTGAGCATGCTATCAGTCTTAAGATGACTCTTTGCAGAATTAATGTACTTCAAATCCCTCAGTCTCCCCAATCACTCATCTGAGCAAAATATGTGAAATGTCTGATTCCAGCCAAAATTGTAAAACTTAGTGATCTGTGTGTTCCATGTTAATAAGTTAACAAATTAATAAGTGAGGATCTTTATGCTAAAAATAAATCTGTACGCAGAAAAAGGTGTGTTTGTATTTATATAGTTAATAATAATATGTTAATATTGATCCATTAATTGTGACAAATGTGCGATATTAACAAATTAATAAGATCAATCAGATGTGGGGTGTGGAAATTTTGTACTATTTTTGCAAGTGTTCTGTAGGTCTAGCTATAAAGTTAATTTTTTTTTTAGTTGGAGTCTCACTCTGTTGCCCAGGCTAGAGTGCCGTGGCATGTTCCCGGCCACCGCAGCCTCGACCTGCTGGGCTCCGGCGATCCTTTCAAGTCTCAGCCTTCCAAGTAGCTGGAACTACAGATATGCGCTAGCATGCCCGGCTGATTTTTGATGTATTGTAGGGACGAGGGCTTGCCAAGTTGCCCGGGCTGGTCTCAAACCCGTGGGCTTGGGCAAACTACTCGCCTCGGCTTCCCACTAGGATGACAGGCTGAGATACCAAGCCCTGCCTAAAGTTAATTTAAAAACGAAGCGATCACTCTTAAAAATAAACTTAAGGTTTTGTCCATGCTCCTTATCCCATTCCTTAAACCCCAATGGCTTCACACACACACACACACACACACACACACACCTATCTCTTTAAAAATAAACAAACAAAAGACAAAAGACAATGCTCCCCTCCAGGGAAAGTTTCTGTGCTCCAACCATGTCTTGAGTTGGGAGGGTATATTTCCCTCTATTTGGTTGTGTAGATATTTTGACTATTTCAACAGTGAAATAATAGTGAAAACTCTTCCTTCCTGCATTTGCCCTTGTCTACACATTTATCATCAACCCTAGACTGACCACTGTTTCTAGTTTCTTATGCATTCTTTCTGTAAGCTTAAAATAAAATGCGAAGCTCCCCGCTGACAGAACAGACCTGTTGGCCAAGGGGTCCCAGAAAGAAACCTTAAAACTGAAATCCTGGCCATGACAAGACAGAAAGTCACATACCTTCTCACCTTTTGGGGTTTAGACACAACAGACAAGCGTTATTGTTAAAAAATACAGATCCTAAAACTGACAGAGCAGACTCTTTGTAGCAGTAAGACACCAAATTATAAAAAAGACCTAAGGCCAGGCCAGGCAAAGGTTAAGTCACTCACCCCTGTACTTAAAGAATAAACTATGTAAGCCAGGCTCGGTGGCTCAGCCTGTAATCCCGCTCCTTTGGGAGGCTGAGGTGAGTGGATTGCCTGAGCCCGCAGGTTTGAGACCCGCCTGGACAGCGAGACCTCATCTCTACAATAAATAAAAAAATCAGCTGGACGTGGTAGCGCATGCCTGTAATTCCGGCTACTTGGAAGGCTGAGGCGGAAGGACCGCTGGAGCCCAGCAGGTCGAGGCTGCGGTGGCTGGGAGCGGCCACTGCGCTCCAGTCTGGGCGACCGAGTGAGATTCCAACTCAAAAAAAAAAAAAGAATAAACTATGTTCTAACGGCCACAGTTTTTCTTTTTCTCTAACAGCTAAACAAGCACTGGCCTTGAGATAAACTTATTAATTTGGAACTCACCCCCAGACACTGACTATTGATCCTCTGTTCTACCAGCCATGACTACAGCTCTGATTGGACACAAGACTGCTTTCAGTAACTTTCTCCTGATAAGAGACCGCCAACCGTGGACCAGTTCTGACCCACTTATAGAGGCTGCACATTTAACTGCCTTTGTGCTGGAAAGACCTCTTGGTGTGTAAGGTCTAAAAAAAATAACTGGTTTTGATTAAATAAACAGAGACTCTCCAAAGGTCACTTGCACTTTTTGTCAAGGGTCAGCTTTTCACAGAACTTGTGCTTTGTGGTGTAATTTAGAGAACACTGATTAAATAATTCCCCTATAATATCTTACAGTGTTTCTTTGGATGAAAGTCCCACAGGCCAGAAATATTGCATAGCACAAAAGCCTTTTTCAAAATGCAAATACTCTAAAATAGTAACATATTAAGCCATTAACGTAACGTGTCATCGTTTAATCAGAGATTAGAAAACAATTGATGCACATGCCCAAACAAAGGCTACAGCTCTTTTTTTTTTTTTTTTGGCTACAGAATCTGTCTGCAACCTTGTTTTATTTGGTTAACACAGAAGCATTTGCACAAAATTTGAATTTTAATGACCTTGAGCATGGTACATTCCTTTTCATTTCCAGTGACCCTTCTGATTTTCTTTTTTGAGTTGGAGTCTCACTCTGTAGCCCAGACTGGAGTGCAGTGGCCGCTCCCGGCCACCGCAGCCTCAACCTGCTGGGCTCCGGTGATCCTTCCGCCTCAGCCTTCCAAAATTACAGCCGGAATTACAGGCACACGCTACCATGTCCGGCTAATTTTTTGATTTATTGTAGAGATGAAGTCTCGCCTGCCCTCTATCTTCTACTGGGCTCAGATCACACATTTACTTTTTAGCATTTGAGTTTGTGACCTCCAGCAAGAACCTACACGTTACGAAAAGAGAGATACCACCACACCAAGCTAATGTAGCTGTGCAATTGAAGATGGGTCCTGTAATTATTAAAGTACGTTTTTAGGCCCTCTTTTGTCACACTGATAATCTCACCCTAAGCTGATGACTCTCAAACCTCTGTAGCCATCCTCTCTTCTGCACATCGATGCTACCCAACTTTGTCTCGTACTTACACTTAGATGTCTACAGACATCTCCAAAATTCCACTTTTAAACTTGCCTCCCGTCTTACGGTTCCTATTTTATTAAAAGCCCAACATTGCTTATTGTGAGCTCCTTGAGGGCAAAACCCCCCTTCGTCTCCAGAACATGAGATCTAATCTTGGTCACAGTGAATGCTCCATGTTTGTTATTACGTGATTTGGCAATAATTTAAAATTCTCAAGAAGTTGCAAAAATAGTAGAGTTTTTATGTACTTTTCACCCATCTTTTTTCAAAGACTGCATCTTATGTAGCCATAGTGCAATTCCAAAACCAGAAAGTTGACATTGGTACAAATACAATGGACTAAACTACAAACTTTATTCACATGTTACCAATTTTTACACACACACATTTTCTTCATGTATGCGGGATAGACTTGTTTATCCACTACCACCAACATGACACAAATCTGTCCTATCATCAGAAATGTCCACTAGCTTTCCCTTTTTAGTCAGACTCTACCCTAGACCTAAATCCCAATTACTTGTTCTCTGTTGGGATAATTTTGTCAGTTTTGGAAGTGTAAGATAAATGGAATTATATTATATGTAACCTTGTAAGTTCGGAGACTTTTTCAATTAGCATAGTTCTTTAGATCCACCTAGCTGGATGTGTATAAGTGGTTTGTTTCATTATATAGCTGACTAATATTTCATGGTATGTATGTATGTACCACAGCTTGTTTATCACTCGTCTATTGAATAACTTGCTAGTTTTTTCTAGTTTTTAATCTCTTACAAATAAAGCCACTGTGGAGAGCTGTGTACAGATTTTGGGATGGGACACAAATTTTCATTTCTCTAATATAAATATATACTAGAGGCGATTTCTGGGTCATATGGTAACTGCATATTTAATTTCAGAGGAAACCGCCAGATTGCTCTTCAGAGTGGCTGTGCCTTTTACATTCCTACCAACAAAGGAAGAGAGACTTAGTTGCTGTCCGTCATTGTCAGTATGTGGTATTATTCGTATTTTTTATTTTAGCCATTCTCATGGGTGTATGTAGCACGGGTATCTCATGGTTCTAATTTGTGCTCTAAGATAGCTTTTGATATTGAATATTTATTTTTTCATGTACTCATCTGACATCTGTGTATACTTTTTGGTGTAACATCTTTTCTTTATATATTAGAGCTAGAAATTTTTGACTTATGTGCTTAGCAAAGATTATCTTCTACTCTGTGAGTTTGTTTTTTGATACACTTAATAGGGTGTTTCACAGAAAGATGTTAATTTTGATAAAGCCCAAATGTATGATTTTTAAATTTTCTTCTTGGATCATTCTTTTGGTATCAAGTTTAAGAACTCTTTACTTAACCCCATGTCACATTGATTTCTGCCTATATTTTCTTCTAAAGATTTATGGTTCAATGTTTTCAGTTTGTATCTGTTGTCCATCTTAAGGAAATATTTGTATTAAATGCAGTTAGATTTAAACTTCTGCCAACAATTGTTTCAAATCATGTATTGAAAAGATCAGCCTTTCTTCACTGAATGACTTTTGTTATATTACCGCGGGCCTATTTCTGGATTCTCTATTCTAATCCATTGATTTATATATCTGCTCCTCTTCCAATATCAACCGCACTGCTTTGGTGACATGGTTATATCATTTTAAAATGATGGTTATTATGATTCCTTTAATTTCTGTCTATGCTTTCAATATTTTGTAGCGATTCTAGTTCCTTTGCCTTTTCACATAAGTTTTAGAATCAGTTTTTCTATATCTGGAAAATAGTTATTGGAATTTTGATAAAAGTTGCACTAAAATTATAGATTCACTGAGGAATAATTAATGTCTTTATGATGTTGAATCTTCTAATTCATAAAAACAGTATGCCTTTTTCTTTTATGTAATTCTACTTTCTTTCACTCATGTTTTATATTTTTCAGTATATGGATACCGTGCATTTTTAAAGTATTACCTATTTCATTTTTTGGAGTGATGTTAAATGGTATTGAATTTAGTTTCCATTTATTTTGTTAATCACTAATACAGTTCACTCACTACTTAACAACATTTTTCTGACAATAAACCACATGTGTAAAGGCGATCCCCTAAGATTACAATGGACCTGAAAATTATCTCTCACTTTGTGACATCACAATATGTCATAACACAACATTTTACATATTTGGGTGATACTGGTGTAAACAAAAGTACATATAAACAGTCACATTAAAGTCCTTTAAATAGTCTTTTAAACAGTCATATAAAAGTCTAGCACATAAAATCATGTACAGGATATAATACTTGATAATGATAATAAACAGCCATGTTCCTGGTTTATGTATTTGCTATATCATACTTTTTAATCATGACCTTAGAATGCACTTTCTACTCATAAAAAAAGCGAACTGCATCAGGGAAGTCCTCCAGGAGGTATTCCGGAAGAAGATATTATTATAGGAGATGACACCTTCATGTATGATATCCCCTCTTCCAGATCTTTCGGTGGGACAAGACGTAGAGGTGAAAGATAGCGAAATGGGTGATCCTGACCCTGTGTAGACCTAAACTCATGAGTGTGTTTATGTCTTTGCTTTTAACAGGAAAGCTTTAAAAAGTAGAAAAAAAGTTTATAGAATAAGGATATAAAGAAACTATTTTTGTACTGCTCTACAATGTGTTTGTGTTTTGAGATAAATGCTATTGCAAAGAGTCTAAAAGTTAAAATTATTTAAAGTTTATAGTAAAAAGTTTATAGTAAGCTAAGATTAATTCAATATTGAAGAAATTTATAATACATTTATTGTAACCTAACTCTACAGTGTGTATTTACAGCAGTGTACAGTAGTATCTTAGGCCTTCACATTTACTCACCACTCACTCAGTGAGGCACCCAAAGCAACTTCCAGTCTTTCAAGCTCCATTCATGGTAAGTACCCCATACATATATAGTATTTTTCATTCTTTATGTCACATTTTTACTCTACCTCTTCATATTTTCTATTTTTGATTTTTAAAGGCAGAGTCTCAACCTGTCACCCAAACTGGTGTGCAGTGGTAAAACTACAGCTCACTGCATCCTCAAACTCCTGGGCTCAAGCACTTCTTATACCTTGGCCTCCCAAAGCACTGGAATTACAAGGATGAGCCTTGCCTGGTCTACTGAACTTCTTCTGCTCAGATATTGAAATGCACAAATACTTACCATTGTATTACAATTGTCTACAGTATTCAGTACAGTCACAAGCTGTGCTAACTTAGCCTGGGAGCTGTGGACAAACTTTCTGGCCTAGGTGTATAGTAGGCTATATCTTTAGGTTTGTGTAAGTACCCTGCACATTGTCTGCACAGCAATGAAATCTCTAATGACACATTTTTCACAGCGTATCTTTATGACTGAGTGATGCGTGACTCTATAATGCATTATTATTGAGTTTTTGGTGTGTTGACCTTATATCCTGCTACCTTGTTGAACTCATTAGTTCTGATGAGTTAGTTTTACAGATTATGTGGGATTTACTATATATTGTCTGGAAATAGATAGAGTGTTATTTCTTCCTTTCTAATATGCATAATTTTTACTTTCTTTTTTTACCTTAGTGCACAGACTAAGACTTTCAACACTATGTTAAGTAGAACTGAGGAGAGAAAATATCCTTGCCTGGTTTTTTTATCTGTTTGTTTAGAGAGAAGCATTCCAATTTCACTATTAATTATGGTTGCACTTCAGGTGCTTTTTGTAGATTTTTTTTCTGATTAGTTATTTCCTTTCATCCTCAGTTTCAGTTTTAATCTAGAATGGGAGTCGTGTTTTTCTCAAATGACTGTTTTTTGCATCTGTTGATAAGATCATGTCTTTTTCGTCCTTATACAACTAAAGTGGTGATTTATATTGATTAATTTTCTCATTTTGAACCATCCTTTCATACCTGAAATAAATCCCACCTAGACATGTTACATTGCTCCTTTTATATATTGATAAATATTATCTGCTAATATATTATTGAGAATGTTTACATCTATATTCAGAATGGAAATACATCGGTAATTTTATTTTATTGTTTCTATTATCTGTGTAAGATTTTGGTATTAGGGTAATATTGACTATAAAATGAGCTGAACTGGAAAGTGTAATCTCTTCTATTCTTTGGCAGAAATTGTGCTTATTTAGTGTTATTTCTCCTTTAAATGTTTGAAAGAATTTACAGGGAAACGACCTGAGCTTGGAAATTTATCTTTTAGAAGGTTTTAGCTACAAATTCAATTTCCTTAATAGTCATAGCTATTCAGGTTTTCTACTTTATCTTGTGTAACAAAAGAATCACCTGCCTATGACTTCCACTGGCCATCACAGAAGCAATGTTGGAAAGTGGTGTATGTACTTGCTTTTTCTTTATGTACTTTACTAACTACTAGTAAAGCTTATATTGGGTAAGCACTGTGGCTTGTGCATTTGCTTTAATAATTCATCTCAGTGAACACACACAGCTCTGCAGGAAGAACATTTCAAACAGAGACTGGCTGTTCCAAATGCTCTCATGTATTAGAGGAACAGAGAAAAAGATCAGCATCACCAAAGCATAATTAATGAGTGGGTAAATGACCCAGGGAAAGAAAAAAGAGGTAGGATCTTGTCTTTATTTTTTAATTGTGATGAAATCCTATTCTGATTATGGTGGGAAACCATTGGAAGGTTATAAACAAGCACCATATATGGTCTGATTTGTACTGCTAACATATTGCTTTAACTACTTTGGAGTGGGTAGATCACGGAGGGAAAGATTTGAAGTAGGGAATCTAGCTAGATGGTAGGGTATTGCAGCAGTCCAGGTAAAAGAAAATGGAGAAATGGATTAGACTTTTGACACTGGAAATGTGGTAAATGATTGCATTCAGGGTATGTTTAACATGCAACAGCTTTTGCAAATGAATGCTGCAAAATAAGTGGCCACAAAAACTGCTTTGCCCAATATGTGTATTATATTATACATAATGTTATACGCAAATATGCATTACAATATAGACCATATTAATAAAAAAATAACTTTTCATTTGGAGTGAGCTGTGAGGCCCTGTTTTTATTATAACTGTAGGAATTGATTTCAGATATTTCATTAATTAAATGTATAATATATAGTTAGACATTTACAAATGTGGTTGAAATACAATAATTTAAATAGAACCATATAATATATTGGATAGTGTAATAGCGTGATATTGATGTGCTATTTCACCAATTTTTAGCTGACATTAAACTGCATATTTTAGAATTAGCCTCCCTATGCATGCTGTTCAGGGTTACTACTGCACTGATTATTTTAAATCCGATTCTTTATATTAAGTTTGCAGGAAAAAGAGAGACATTCACTTAATCATGAGTAAACAAACACCCATTAAATTAATTAGGTCAGTAAGTCTGCATTGAATATTAAATAATTTGTAAAGAAAGAACTTTTTTTTTTAAACTAAAGCAAATAGGTAGATGAACAATTCCCTGTAAGGGCATTTCTTTTTTTAACATACAGAATAAAGCTAATTGTGATTACAGAACTAACTTCTATGCAGAAAAACTAAGTAAATCCTCAAAGTCATTCTATTTCCATTGGGTGAAACAAATTCAAGGTAGGGATAAATAATTATCTAAAATAATTCAACATATCTCATAATTTTAAGAAGGAACTAGGGTTTCCTTTATGAAGAGTAGTAATCCTATGTATTAGAATATCTATGGATGCTCTTAAAAAGTACCAATGCCTAGTCTCAACATCAGAGCAATGAAATAAAAATTGCTTGAAATATCAAGCATCCATTTTTGAAATTCCTTGGATGATTCTAAGATGGAGACAAGGTTTAAGCAGTGATGCTCAGCTTTGGAACAATTGAAATTCTCCTGGGAGTTTAAAATAACACTGATACCTGGATACCATCCCAAGAATTTCTGACTTAATTGGTTTGGAATGTGTCCTAGGAATTGGAATTTCAAAATCTCCCCAGTGATTACAATGTACTTGCAAACCATTGCTCAGCTTTTTTCCACCAGGCAGGTGAGGAGAGCTAACCTGCAGCAGAGCTTCAGCTGTTCTCATAAATGCCACATTCAAAATGTACTTCTGATGATAAGACTCCGCTAAAATCAGAGCAAAATTAGTTTCCATTTCATTAGGTTTTATGAGAATTTACAAGTACATTGTTCATTGTAAATGCCCAGTGTTGGTTATCATTAATTATATCATCATCACCACCTAACTTAAAACCCCTTGTGTGATTTAAGTAAGTCAGTCTGATCTACCCAAAATAGTGTTCAAGTACCCATATCAGTGTCTGACACACACTAAGTTATAAGTAAATATTTGTTGAAGGAACATATGCATGAATGAGTGAATGAACGAATTAAGTTTTGCCGTTAGAGAGGAGAAATGAGGACAAAGCTCAAAGATGAAACTTTGGGGAATATTTATATAAGCAAGAAACAAGAAGAAAAGCCAGAGAAAAGGACACCCAGGGAGGGAGAAAGCAGGACTTTGAATTGTTTTGTATGACAAGACATGGAGAGAATTTTAATAAGGATTACTCAATTGTTTCAAGTAACATAGAAAAATTGATTTTTTAAAAATCGTATCAATTCAAGTTAGCAAAAGGTCAGAGTTTTAAGCTCAAAATAAAATAGTCTAGAAATCATGTTATTATAAAAATCATTTTAATTAAAAAGGAAAACAAATTATATCATACATAATATATTTTGTCAGGCTACTAAAATTCATTGATACCAGTATGTGATTTCCTTACTATTCTTTCTATTCTGAAAAATCTTTTACCTATTGAAAGTTTAAATGGACAGACACTAATTAGAGCCACTGAAGGAGAGTATTGGCATATGGCGTAAAAACAAAAACCTTACACAAATTGAATTTAACAGAGTCTAATTGAGCAAAGGACAATTTATGAACTGGGCAGCTCCCAGAATCACAGCAGAATCAAAGAGACTCCAGGAGTGCTGCATGGTTCGAGCAAATAATTGTCAAAGAAAGGAAAGTGATCAAGTACAGGAACAGCTAGATTGGTTGCATTTAGGCATTTGCCTTCTTTAAACACGATTTGAAGAGTGGCTGTCTTTGAGTGGTGACAGCCTGGCTGCTGGGCTTGACTGAGGTTCAGTTCTTGTCATAGAAGCATACTCCTGGTATCCTGTGAGTGGTGACAGCCTGGCTGCTGGGCTTGACTGAGGTTCAGTTCTTGTCATAGAAGCATACTCCTAAGCTGAGTTTACCATTCACCTGCCTCCTAAGTTAGGTTACAGTCTATCCATAAGGACTCAAATGCAGTAGTACAGAGGCTTTCCTGATCAGATTTTAGGTTGATTCTCCCCTTTTGGCCAGTCTTTTGATTTAGAGAGATTAATCAAAATTAATTGGGCTTTGACATCACTCTCTGTCACCACTGTAAATAACTTCATTGCTCTCAGGATGGAATTCACACGTTTTCCTTGGTGTAAGTATGGAGAAACCTGCATAATTCTTTAATCTTCTTGCTGACCTAGTCAAAGTGAGACTATAAACTCTCAATAGACAGCATCATCAAAACATTTAAGATGCAAGAGTACACAGGATACCAGGAGGACTATTTATTATTGTGACTATCAAGAGGAGAATGTGGAAATACCCAGGTCTACTCCTTAGCAAGAGTTCATATGAAACCAACTGAGCCAAATTAAACAAGTCAAAGTTCAAGCAATATAGACAATTAAACAGGATTAGGGTCTAATTGGCCATCATTCTTGTTTAGAGTGTAATAGTGATTAAGAACCATAGTTCTCATAAAGTAGACTGATTTAAGGAGGTATCCATTTTCACTGTTACCCTGGTAACACATCGTGATAAGCTGGAGACCTACAAAAAGAAATATAAAAATTGGAAAACCAAAGCTTTCATTCACCATTTAGTATGCTGCAAACCAATTGTTAGTTGCTCTCGTAACCATATCACATATGTCTTTCTTCTGAGAGATGACTAAATGTGTTTGGTGGCACTGTTTTAGGAAAAAACAGTGTCAGCCATCCTTTTAATTAAACTTTATGTAGTAACAAAATCAAGAGACAGAGAAATGGAACATTCAGTTTTTTTCTTTTTTTCTTTTCTTTTCTTTTCTTTTTTTTTGAGTTGGAGTATCACTCTGTAGCCCAGACCGGAGTGCAGTGGCCGCTCCCGGCCACCGCAGCCTGGACCTACTGGGCTCCAGGGATCCTTCCGCCTCAGCCTTTCACGTAGCCGGAATTACAGGCGCGTGCTACCGCCCGGCTGATTTTTTGATTTATTGTAGAGATGAGGTCTCACCAAGTTGCCCAGGTGGGTCTTGAACCCGCGGGCTTAGGCAATCCACTCACCTCAGTCTCCCAAAGGCGCGGGATTATAGTCTAAGCCACCGAGCCCAGCCAGTTTTTTCAATGCCAAAGATAGGCCCCCAACTTGAGCAAAAAGAAAGTGAAAAGCTTCATGAATCCCAGTACTTTGGGAGGCCAAGGTGAGGGGATTGCCAGCACCCACGGGTTCGAGACCAGCCTGGGCAACTTGGCGAGGCCCCATCTCTACAATAAATAAAAACATTAGCCGGGTGTGGTAGCACGTGCCTGTAGTTCCAGCTACTAGGAAGGCTGAAGCGGAAGGATCACCTGAGCCCAGCAGGTCGAGGCTGCGGTGGCCATGAGTGTGTTGTGCCACTGAGCTCCAGCCTGGGCAACAGAGTGAGGCTCCAACTCGAGAAAAAAAAAAAAGAAAAAAGAAAGCTTCATGATGTTTCATTAAGTGTTTTTATTGAACATGCATATTATCATCTACCTTTCAGAGGGTGGCTCTTCCTTATTTGAAACCCTGAGATGTTTGATTGGCTACAAATTCAAGATATTTCACAATTTACAGATTAGCTTTAAATTCCATACACCTTGCCCCCCCAGCTATCTCCAAGATTGAGCCCCCAGAAATTCCACTTGAATCCATCCTCAGTGAAAATCAGCTTATGTTCTTGTATGTTGCTGCTATGCTAATTTTGGTTATTGACCATTTTGGCCTCTGAGCATAGGAGTCGTTATGAGGGGAAACTATTTAAAAGGCAGGAATGATTCAGGCCAGATGGCAGAATCAGAAGCAACAAAGAGGCTGAATGAATAAGCAGATTCTCTGCAGACCCAATATAGGTGCTTGGAAGTTAAAAAAGAGGACCACCTAATTTTATTTGAGAAAAGGTCAAATTTATTTACCCATAAACCTGCATAGGTCCTCAGCAAGGCCCAGTGGGAGATTTACTTTGCATGGCCCCTTTAGAATATGTTGTAAGAGTGTAACCACATTTAGTAAAAAGAGACTCTATTGGATTTAATCCAGTGATGTCATAGAAACAATACTTATACTCGCATAGGTAATTCCCAGATCTCGAGTGCATGGTGCTTGGAAGCACAATATACTTTTGCAGGCATCTCCTGGATAGGTTTTCTGTATTTGGTGTTGATCAGGTTATTAATTGAAAAAGTTAGAGTGTTGTTCTTAGTGAGTGTAGAAAGGTGAGTAGCACTGATACTTACAATATCAACTATCACTTTCCTTTCTTCCTTTAGAGTTTCAGGGCGACCCACAGCAGAAGCACGGAGATGCACTGGCATCAGTGGGATTGTTTCCTGATTTTTTGGCATTAATCCACAAATCCAACTATTATTCTGATTTTGTGCTAGAGCATAAGCTCCACCTAAATCCATCTACTGATTAGAGTCCCGTGGATTTTCCTGTAGGGAAAAGGAAAGGATGATGGCAACAGAAAATGAGAAAAAAAAAAGAAAAATAATAATAAAGCTTTCACCATGACAGAGAAGTATTAATCCTTGGGAAAAGTCATCCACAACTAGGATGCCATCTGCTCCTGGGAAGAAATGTTCCTGGTCAGCTTTACTTTAGAGTTTCCAACAGGTAAACAGTTACAAGAGGCCGAAAGGAATCCTTTTGGATAGTAAAATGTGGACCCATGGTTGAAGACCCTGAAGCTTCAGTATGAGAGGTGAAAAGAACTTAATACAGTTCCTAACACTGAGGTTTAAGATCAGTCTTCCTCTGACATAATTTCCAGAAGACCCAGTCTTCAGGTTCTAGGCTGTGGAGGGTTTGATTGTCCTCAGCTGATAGATCTCCAAAAGCTTCCTTTACCTGGTGAAAGTACACTTTGGCATAATGCATTAAAGTCTTGCAGTATTTAGTCATATCAAGAGTTTAGGAGGGCAGGGGACACCTGTAATTCTATTATTAGGGGCATGGGCCTTCCGATAACTATTTCGTAAGGGGGCAACTTGTGTTTTCCTCTGGGAGTGAATCTGGTTGCCATCAATTCTCAATGTCTTTGACCAAAACAGTCTAGTCAATTTAGTTAGCTTTGCCAATGCTGTTGTATCTGTAATATCATATTTAACTGTTTTACAATTTGTTCAGTGAAACAAATACCCATATCACTAGAGATTGCTCAAGAGTGTCTCATGAAGAAAACACTTTTCCTAATAACCTTTGAGTTACTGATACAATATCAGTACTCTTGCAAGAAAAGCTTCTACATATCTGGAAAACATTGTGTTGAAAATGGGAATTAAATAAAATGCATGCTTAGAGGGTTCATCAGGTAGCAGAAATTCACCTAAAGTTTTTGTTGTTTTCCCAGGATTATGGGTTTGATAAACCAAACCAAGGTCATAAACCATTTTGTCAACTTTGATCAGTCACCACACCAATATATATTTTTAATTATTTATTTCACAAGTCACGGAATTCCAACCAGGCTTCCCGTGAGTCCAGGTTTAATATTGGATAAGCATCACTTTAAATACCAATTTTATTTCTCCATCTTAGGTGCATAGCACTGCTTTCAAATTACATATCTAAACAACTTCAGTGCTGAATGATTTAGCATGAGAATCTGACAAAGTATTTTTTGCTATCCAATTAAAACTTGGGCCCTGCTTGGGCAGCAGTTTTATAGACCAGTGAGTCTCTTTTATTAGAGTTCTGTGAATTCTCACCCAGTTCAGTTGATGTCTTAAAGTCATCAGAAGCTTGTATTGAAAAGCGCTTGTCAAAGTCCTTTCTACCCTTTCTACAAATAGTCCTTAAAGACACGATACTCTAGGATTTTGCTTGGTCTTGAAGTTTTCAGAAATCGCATCAGCATTAAGCAATCTATTGTGGAGATAACTTAAAATGACCATAGCTAAGGAAATAACTGACAAGAAAAGTTGGCTATTTCTGTGCCCTACCATAATTTAATCTAATAGCCATAACTATGAATGACAACATAGGCCCAGACATATCAAAACTTCAGAAATCCCACACATTTTCAGAGCATATGTTAACAACAATTCATTGAAGTAGAACTCAAAGAACGTTCATTTTTTTTTCACATGACAATGTTTCTCATGGAGCTTAACACACTGCATAATCCTGTTTATCTCTCTTTTGGATGTTGCAGTTAAAGGCAAACAACAACAACAACTTACTCTTGAAGTTCAAATTTGATTTTGGGAAGCTTGTCAAATATGTTATAGGGCTTAAATGCTTGACCAAAATAAGATCACAGTAGTAGTCATTCATTTAGCCAAAGGGATAATAAAATGATTTGGAGACTCAGTGTTTCAAACAATCAAAAGACTCGGGAAAAAATGGCATAAGATAGTATCTATATCTGTTTCTATGCTCTCTGTTTTTTTTTTTTTTTTTTTTTTTACTTTTCTAATTCTTTACAGTTTATTTAAAAGCTAAACACAAATATTTTATTGTTTTATTAATATTTCATGCATTTTTTGTTTTAAAAAGAAAACCAGTTAGGCGCAGTTGGTCACGCCTGCAATCCCAGCACTTAGGGAGGCAGAGGCAAGAGAATTGCCTGAGCCCAGGAGTTTGGGACCAGCCTGGGCAACTTGGAGAGATCTCATCTCTATAATAAAATAAAAAAATTAGCCGGGAGTGGTGGCATGCTCCTCCTGTGGTTCTAGCTTCTTGGAAGGTTGAGGTGAAAGGATTGCCTGAGCCCAGTAGGTCGTGGCTGTGGTGATTGTGAGCATGCCACAATCTGGGTGAAGAGTGAGACTCTCCAACTCAAACGAAAAAAAAAGAAAATCAATCCAGTCTGGGTGAAGAGTGAGACTCTCCAACTCAAAAGAAAAAATAGAACATCAAATTTTCCTTTTGTAATGGTGTATTATTAACAATAAGGCTAATTTTAATAAAATCTTATGAATAAATTTAAGTAATCTCAGTCAGCTTTTAACCAGACCAGATTTCCATAAGCCTTTTTATAATTTCTTACACATATTTTAATCTTTTCTTTTTAACTTTCTATATTTTAGTTTTATCTATTTTTTTTTTACTTCTTCAATTTGAAACAAACTTTAAGTAACTTTAAACTAGAAAACAAAAAAATAAGGTCACAGTCAAATCAAGGAAGCACTGAATTATATTAACTGACAATTTTGAAGTCATTTCTATTTTACCAACAATTTAAAATTTGCTGTAGACACTTCTCAAAAGAAGATATATGGCAGCCAACAGACACATGAAAAGGTACTCAGTCTTACTAATCATCAGAGAAATGCAAATCAAAAACTCACTGAGATACTACTTAACCCCAGTAAGAATGGCCATCATTAATAAAACAAATAACAACAGAAGCTGGTGAGGATGTAGAGAAAAGGGAATGCTTCTACACTGTTGGTGGAAATGCAAACTAGTTCAACCTCTATGGAAAACAGTGTGGCGATTTCTGAAAGAACTAGACATTGACCTTCTATATGACCCAGGAATCTTCCTACTGGGAATATACATGGAGGAACTCCAAGCAGTCTACAAAAAAAAATAATAATAACTGCATGTATCTACAAAAAAGATACACATGTTTATTGCAGAACTCTTCACAATAGCAGAAACATGGAACCAATTGTGTTGCTGGATAATAAAAAAGTGGTACATATACACAATGGAATATTACACAGTCATAAAGAAGGACAAATATATGGACTTTGCAGCAACTTGGATGGATTCAGAGTCAATAATACTCAGTGATCTATCACAGGAAAAAAAATGAACTGAGTACCACATGTTCTCACTCAGAAGTGGACCCTGAACAATTATCATAATACTATAAGAAGCCGGGTTCGATGGCTCAGCCTGTAATCCCGCGCCTTTGGGAGGCTGAGGTGAGTGGATTGCCTGAGCCCACAGGTTCGAGACCCACCTGGGCAGCAAGACCTCATCTATACAATAAATTTTAAAAAAATCAGCCTGTAATTCCGGCTACTTGGAAGGCTGAGGTGGAAGGATCACCGGAGCCCAGCAGATCAAGGCTGTGGTGACTGGGAGCGGCCACTGCACTCCAGTCTGGGTGACAGAGTGAGACTCCAACTCAAAAAAAAAAACCAAAAAAACATAATACTATAAGAAAGGGTTTGGCAGTAGTGGGAAACTGCCAGGAGAGTGAGCAGGGAGTGGGGAGAGACATTTCATCAGTAAGGATAACAGATCTCAAACCAGGTGATATGGAGACCAAAGGGAGACCCAAACTTTACCTGCACGATGTCCACTTATATATCTAATCTTGAATTGTACCACACATCCTTAAAATAAAATAAAAATAAATATATATAAAACTAACTGTATTTACCGAATATTATCACACATACCTAACACACATGAACATATAGACATACATACACACAGACAGTAGCAGATTTTTTAGCTTTCATAAAGCATTTCAATTTACTAGGTCTTATTTATTTATTTATTTATTTATTTATTTATTTATTTCTAGAGATGAGGTCTTGCCAATTTGAGC
>NW_007260508.1:624046-653487 GCF_000164805.1 Carlito syrichta
AGGCTGGTCTCCTGCTCAAATTGGCAAGACCTCATCTCTAGAAATAAATAAATAAATAAATAAATAAGACCTAGTAAATGGGCTCAGGCAATCTTCTCACCTTGGTCTCCCAAAGTGCTGGGATTATAGGCATGTGCCACCCTACCCAGCCTTGCTGGTTTTTAAATAGTCTTTTGTTTTTTTCCTTCCCCAGTTAGACTATCAATCTCCCATTTACCTGCTTTGTTGTCCTATGTAATTGTTAGCTAAGGAACTCTAAATTTTCCTTTCTAAAGAGATAACCCATAATTGCAACAAGGCAGAAAATGTATATTTCGGAAGAACAGAGCTAAGACTTTAGGCCCAAATATTGTATCATCATTTGCTCAAACCACATTAAAATGTACTCAAGTTTAGACAAGATGGCACCTTGAATCATTTAAAACAAAGGTGAGGGTTTCAGTGACTCATCCTCTTAGAATGCCCTTACACATGGAACTTCTTTTATACATGTAATTTTTTTTTTTTACAAAGGGGTCCAAGATATCCAGTTAAAGTCCAGAAAGGTGTATTTCAGTTTTTCAGGTCTTTTTAAACTTAGCTACTGTTTCTTAGGGACAATTAGTGAGATCAGTGTAGAACCTATTAAGAAATAAAGCAAGAAAAGCATTTTCTACGCCCGGGATCACCATGGAAGAATCTGAAAAAGAAGTGAGCCTACTTTACCTGAGGACATACCTTTTATGAACACTTTATCTAGGATAGCTTTATTTTTGACCTCGGGACAAAATGCTAGCAGCTTTAATTTTTCTCATAAATTAGTCGCTTAAGACTTAGATTTGCCTTTTATAAAGTGCTTGTTTTTAAAAAGCAATAAAAACATTGAAATCTTTTTTAAAGGCATCCCTAAATGAGTATCATTTAGAAGTCCCTAAATGAGACTAATTCAGGAGACCTCATTTTCAGATGTCCTTTCTAAAGTGCACTGTTGTTCATTTGGAACGTTCCACTGTAACCTTGAATTACTTTTGGTAAGTTTTCACTATTTCTATAATGACTTGCTGCTTCCAGGGCCTTATACTTAGACATACAGACACAGGCCTAGCCGAAAGGTGGATTACTCAGTTCTTCAGAAATTAAGGGTCCCATTTTTACCTTGAATCTTAGGTTTGACTCTGAGATCCCCTTGATCACTTAGCCAAGTATTTCTCCCTACCCAAGCATGCAAGAAAAAGAAACAAAGGAGAAAAAGTGACACAGAAATCTCTGTGAATTTCCAGAAGTCTAAATTCGCCGCAGTTTTGCAATTTATCAACAGTTTCTGTCTGACCCAGACTGACATGAGATGCCTCTAACTGGATGCAAGCTAGTTCGTTAGCGGATCCAAGCCAAGTCTGGACTTGGTCCATTTTCTGTCGGATTTGGATCCAAAAAGTTGCTCAAACAAACTCCAATAGCTCAAAACACACATCCATAAGCTTCAGAATCCAAGAGAAAGCTTAGTAATGATCCCAGGTTGCTGAGAGAGTCAGGAACACAATGGGCCCAGTCTTGGTCACCTAGGGCTTCTCTCTTGGGGATGACTAGAATTTTCCGTTTGAATCCTACCTCTGATGCCATCTGTAAAAGTTGACAGAGTTTAACTGAGCAAAGTACAATTCCAAATTGGGCAGCCCCCAGAATCAGAGCAGATTCAGAGAGACTCCAGGGACGTCACGTGGTCAGAGCAAATTTATGGATTGAAAAAGGAAAGTGACTTAGAGAAAACAGAAGTGAGATGCAGAAACAGCCAGACTGGTGGCATCTCGGTATTGCCTTACTTGACCACAGATTGAGCAGAGGCTGCGTGTGAGCCGTTGAAATCTGGCTGCTGGGCTTGGCTGTTGCAGAAGGATACTCCTAATTTGGGTTTTCAGTTTGCCTCCCAAATTAGGTAATGTTTTGTTCATAAGGACTCTACTATGGGAGTGTGGAGGCTTTCTCAGGCCGGATTTTAGATTGATTTGACAATGGTATCTTCAAGAAGAATCTATATACCTGATTTATAATTTGTTTTGGCTTGTTTAACAATATAAGGAAAGGCTGCCTATGTTATCAGCTAATCTCTCATTTTTTGAATTTTAAATAATTGTACTCCATCTAAAGCATGGAATAAATTTGACTAACCCTTTTTAGGTTAAACAATTGCTGCAAATGCATTGCTTTTATAAGCCATTCCAGTTTAAAATCACCAAAGAGAAGAATTTTAAAATACAGTGCTTATACTTTTAGAATATGATTTCTTGAATCATCATGGTTGGGTTTACAGGGAAGCACATTTTTAAGGCTATTGATATAAATTCGAGGAGTAATGAAAGAGAGTACTGATTTTCCCATGTCTTCATCCGCACAGGGTTTTGTAATTCTTTTGCTTTTGTTTTCTTATGTCAAAAACAGAAATTGTCACCCCATGGTTTTAATTAGCACTTGCCTGCCTAATGCTGAATGAATCTTAAATAATCTAAGAATACCAATACATTTCATATGTGTATTTAGCATTTATTGAGAAAGAAGATTCAATTTATTCATCGAATCTTTTATTCATTCCTTACTAAATGTTTCCTGTATTCCAAACTCTGTTATACATACTGGACGATAAATAAAAGCAACCAAAGTGCTAGTCCTCAAGAGACTTATACTACAGTGGATAACAACAATAAAAAGAACTAAAATTCAAAAATATTAAGAAGAAAAATAAATGAGAAAAGGATACATGAAGAATTCAAGAGAGCAGTTGACTAGGGTATTTGACATTATTTAAACAAAGATATCAAATGGGTGACAGGTGTGGCTCTCTTTATAGGAAAGAAAGGATGAAAAGATGTTGCAGACAGAGGGAATGAGAAGGGTCAAGATCAGGACCAGGGTGTCATCCTGCAGTTTAATTTTGAATGTTCTAGGATCACAGTATGACGGGGCAGAGGGAACCAGATGAGTGGTAGAAAATGAGGTCAGAGAGGTTTCAGGGGTCCAAAATCATGTGAAGTCTCACAGACAAGTCTAGTCTTATTTTTTAAAATAAGAATGTGATGGAAATACATTGGAGCCTTTGAAAAGAGGATAGATGCAAACTGACTTGAGTTTTGAATGAATCATTATGGTTACTCTCTGACCCAATCAGAGCCAGAATAGAAACTGGGGATCAGCTTAAGGGACTACAGCCATGATCTCTGAGAGAGATGATAGTGGCAGAAGAGAGAGTGAGCAGAATCGACACCTTCAGATGTATTTTGAAAGGATTTTTCTGGAGGATTAGTTGTGTGGTGGGAGACAAAGAGTGAACTCAGAATTGATTGTGGGATATTTGGCTTTATTAGGGAGTGATTCTCAACTGGGATGGAGAAGACTGGAAATACATTCTTCCACAGAGAGATGGGACACTGAGGATTTTTTGCCAGGAAGCAGTGTTTATTCCTGCTTGGCACCAGCTGAGTGGATTCACATCCAAAGGCTGAGCCTCAAACGCATTGGGGCCCTGCCACATATATATATATATATATATAAATATATATATAAATATATATATATATTTAACTTCACTTTTTTAACTTCCCTTTACATTGTAACCCCTTTGTCTTCCTTACAAGGCAACATTTTTTGGTATTATACATTTGATTGGAGACTTCATAGCTCGAGGCTACCGTTAGTCTTACACGTCGGTTGGTTTTACATAATAATATTCATTTGCACGTCCTGTTTGCTGATTAGTTTACAAGATGACTATTCTGATTGGATTCCACCAAAAAGTTTAAATATGAAGCCCACCAAAGTAGAAAGTCTGCAAAAAAAAAAAAAAAGAGTGAGCACAAAGGATTAGTAAGTAACCTATTTTCCCCTTTCTCTCTTTCCCCTCCCCCACCCCCGGCATTTTTCAGAAGGGTCCCTGCCTCAGAAGAAGCAGAACTGAGGTAGAGAAAAGATCAGAAGTCTACTTCTGGGCACATTACATGTGAATTGTCTAGTCATTCAAGGTGAGGTGTTAAGGAAGTGGTTATGTGCAGGTAGAGAGTTGGATGCATAAATTAAAGCTAGAAATATAAATCTGGAAGTCAGAAGCATTACCATCAAGCCTAAAAGTGATTCTGAAAATTAGAAAGCAGGAGATGCAAAAAGCGTCAAGAACTGAAGATAGTTTTTTCAGTTTTAAACTAGAAAATAGTAATTTGTGGGTAATCTTACCATGTAAAATTTATTCATAATTTTTCATTCACATTAACATATATTTAATGGTTATTATAAAATGGAACACCTTATCATTTGAAAAATAATTTACTTAGGCATGTAGGAATGTTCAGAGGAGTGCTTGAGAAAATAACATCGTCCGATATTAAATAGACACACAAAAATGTCTAGGATTAATAAATGAGTAGTGAAAATGATGATGAAAGCATGCCCAAGTTTCTGGGAATCTTTTTGAAAATCACTTAGCAATCTGACTCAAAAGGTTTAAAATATCTCCTTTTCAAAACAAATCTACTACTGAGAAAGTAATGTAAGATAAGATACCAAAATACAGCAACACCTTACATATAAAACTTATTAGCATGAAACTTGGAAGTCATCCCAGTGTTGGACCAAATACTTTGAGTGATGGAGATGACAAAAGATCAATCTTTCTGATTGGTCACCACACTTTTGGGAGTTTGTCTAAAATCTGCCACACCCAAAGCTGCAGAGAATATTGGACCTGAACAGGTGTTCTAAAAATGGAAATAGAATATTCCAAGAGTCAGGAGAATGTGCAGCCAGAGAATGAGACCAGGTGGAAAGGTCTTGCCACGTTGCCGTGAACAAGAATTGTGGACTCACAGTGAGGCTCATGGACCTTCAGCAGTGTACAGCATGAGTGGGAAATCTGTGCTTCAAAGGAGAAGTTAGGCCAAATATTCTCCAAGAGTGGAAAACTGGCCAAAGGATCTTCCGAGCATGGATAGAGTGAGAAGTCATGCTGGAGCAGAATTGTTGCTCAGGCCATTGCAGCTGTGATAATAACAGTAAAACCTGAAGACAGTCTAAATACACATCAATAGGGGAGGGGTTAAAGATTTGACATATTCATAGCTTAGGATACTACTAATTAACTTAACAGATTATTTAGATGAATTGGCACACAAAGATCACTGTGGCATATCAGGTTTTACAATCTCAGGTTACGGAACAGATTTATACTGTAGAGCATGATTATGTTAGGAATGTTTCTTACATGTATTTATTTTAAAAAGTGTTTTAAAGACTGAAATATCTGAAAAATCGATAATGGTTTGTAATAGCTTACTTAATATAAAACTAGTTTGCTTAATGCTTGATATAAGTAATAATAATCTGCAATAACTCACTTGACATAAGTGACTCCATCTTGTGAAAGCCTTCCTTCCTAACTGCCCACTTGACCTAGAAATGAATCCCCAATTACTGCAATGTTCCCGTGACCAGAGACCCACAGCTGCGTTCCCTTGAGCTGATCATGTTGACCATTCCGGTTGACTGTTTGCAAGACTTCCTAGCCAGAAGTTCCATGTAATTTTATGCCTTGTTAACTGAAATCCAAGTGATTGTTCCTTTTGTTTTTGGTTCCTTGTACCCTCACCTCCTGCTATGTAGCCCACTGATGGTTTTTGCATTTATAAGCTTCTTGCTAGTTTAGTTCAGTCATCAAGAGTTTTTCTGCCATGAGCCCGGTCTTGACCTGCATGTTAATGAAGGACTCATAATTAATTAAACTTGGTGTGCTGGCATGTCTCTTTCTCGCAACTCAGTCATAACATGACTACTCACCAAATAATAAAGCGAAATTGGCTAAAGAAAGGGGATCAAATTGGGGAGGGAGGTGGTAAGCAAAGAAATAAAAGGGGAATACATAGTTTAACATATACATAAAAGTAGAAATATTCACAATAATTGCCTTCAAGTGGTATAACAATAACATATTGCTATCTACCTATTTTCCTACATTTTGCATTTTTATAAATATTCAAATAATGTGAATATTGAAATGGGACTTTTAGTCTGTCTTAGGGTTGGCTGAGGTCCCAAAACGAAAACTCTTTTCCAGTTCCGAACCACATGTGCAGGATATCTTAAGACAACAAAATGCATTTCAGATCACATTAATTCATCTTCCATTCCGGAAGTTGAAATTAGCTGAGGTGAAATAAAACAGTGCTTTTCAACTGCAATTTGTATACAAATCACTCGGAAATCTTATCAAAAGACAGTAGTCCTGTAGTGAGACCTGAGATTCTGTGATTTAATTTCCCAGGCTGTACTGGGGCTCCACACACCATACTTCAAGAATGAAAGGGAAGTTTGAGAAAAATTTTTGGCATGTCTGGGGAATAAGAGGGATGCATCCTTCTTGCATTAAACCCACAGACAGGGGCTGCAAGATGACCATTAAAAGCATGATATAGATCCACTGGAATTAAGCAACAGAAGCAGAGGACCTCAACCCATACTCTTAAAAGTCTTAAGTGAGAGACTCTGACCATGTGGCTGCTACATCTTGGCTGTGTTGGCAGTGAGCTGTTCTTACACTGGAAATGTTTGTTTCCTGGTATCTAACTGTGACACCACCAAACAGAGCTGACCTGGGATTATCTTATTTTTTTTAACTTTATTTTAAAGATGTGGGGTAAAATCCAGGGTTAGGTATACAAATGTTGATTATGCAGGTACCCTTGTTGATAAGGTGTGCCCCTCCCTCCCCTGGCAGTTTCCCTCAACTACCAATCCAACCCTCCTCCCCTGGCAGCTTCCCACTACTGCCAATCCCTTTCTTATAGTATTATAATAATTGTTCAAGATCCGTTTATGAGTAAGAACACATGATACTCTGTTCTTTGTTTCTGTGATAGATCCCTGAGTTTGATAGACTCTAAGTCCATCCAAGTTGATGCGAAGTCCGTAGATTTGTCCTTCGTGATGGCTGCATAGTATTCCATTGTGTATATATATCACATTTTTTTTTATGCAGTCTGATTTCGATGGGCAGCATGGCTGGTTCCATGTTTTTGCTACTGTGAATAGAGCTGCAACAAACATGCATGTGCAGGTATCTTTTTTGTAGAATGATTTGAGTTCCTCAAGGTATATTCCCAATAGGGGAATTGCTGGGTCATTGAAGGTCAACTTCTAATTTTTTCAGAAATTGCCACACTGGGGTTATCTTAACAACCCTCCACTGTGAGGGCCACTGGGAGAGACGAGCAATGAGTCATCAGCAGCCATCCAGAAGGAATCCTCAAGCATGTCTCATAGGAAAACAACTAGCTTTCAAATCTACCACATCGCAAGCACCCAATACCCCATCATACCTCTTTCAACCTCATGAATCTGTGCCCTGGTCACCTACATTTGCTTTTCCACTGGTGAGAAGCAAGGGCTGATGAGTTTGGGAGGAGGTTGAATGAGGCAGAGGAAACTACTCAGCTGCTTTTTTTTTTTACCTGCGGTAAACCCACGCTCAGAGATGAGAAAAGATTTAATTCAGGGATTGCAAATTTCAGTTATCACACCGAACTAGAGTTCTTAATGTTTCCAAGTGTCCAGACAATTTTATTATTTAGATTGACCGTGAAAGCAACAGAATTCAGATGAAATTTTATCCTGGGGCACAAAGAAATTGTTAAGCAAATTTAATGGAAAAGCAAAAAGTTGCTTCTGCTTGTACGTTGGGTATTCAAAACAACTGGTCCCAATACACATTACCTTTACAAATCTTCATGCAAAATAGTTACATTAAGATGTTGTAAAATATTTCCAATGTGTCTTTGAGGGGGCCTGATGTGGAGTAACAGTTCTAATTTGTAAAGAATGTATTTGAAAGGACATAACATGCTATTGTAAATAGAGCTGCAACAAACATACGTGTCAGGTCTCTTTTTGGTAGAAAGATTTGAGTTCCTCCGGGTATATTCCCAATAGGGGAATTGCTGGGTCATATGGAAGGTCAATTTCTAGTTCTTTCAGAAGTCCCCACACTATCTTCCAAAGAGTTCACACTAGTTTGCAATCCCACCAGCAGTGTAGAAGCGTTCCTTTTTCTCCACATCCTCGTCAGCATCTGTTGTTGTTTGTTTTATAATGATGGCCATTCTTACAGGGGTTAGGTGGTATCTTCATGTGCTTTTGATCAGAGCTAGACTGGATAAAGAAAATGTGGTACATATACAAAATGGAATATTATGCAGCCATAAAGAAGGACAAATACATGGACTTCGCAGCAACTTGGATGGATTTGGAGTCGATCATACTGGATTGATGTACCCCAGAAACAAAGAACAGAGTACCATAAGCAGACCTTGAACAATTATCATAATACCAGGAGAAAGGGATAAGCCATAGTGGGAAACTGCCTGTGGGAAGCACACCTTATCAAGAAAGATTCTTGCATAATGAACATTTGTATACCTAACACTGAATTGTACCCCACATCTTTATAATAAAAAATAATAATTAAAAAAAAAAGAAGAAAGAGAGAGGACATAACATGGAGTCAGTATACCCAATGAGCAGCCCTTTTAACATTGCTTAGTTTTGACATATTTTTATAGCAGTTCACTTTAATTTACACTCTAATCCTCTAGCCAAGAACAGAAATAGTTTCTCAGAGGTAGCTATTGATAATTATTTTACATCCTTCCCAGCTTATTTTGTACTAATTAACTTTTCTATTTCAAGTATTTGCACCACCCAAAAAACCCACGTTAAGCTAATCAGCCCTCCATGGCCCAGACAGACCCTATGACCATGGCAGCAGTCATGTGACTAACCCACCCATCTGCCTGCCATCCATCACCTGAGGTCTGTACCTATGTGTACCTGCCTTCTGTGATGGCATGAAGCAGGCCGTCACCCAATTGCCTTAACAGCCTTCCTCTGCTAAAGGAAAAGTTCAAAAAGAATTCAACTTCAAGCAGCCAGCTGCCGTTGCTTTGCTAAGCTATAATCTGGCCATGTGTTGTTTGAGCTATGGGCAGGACATATTTTCCTACGCTTTGGTCCCCAAACCTACCTTGGGAAGGTGAAAGGTGAATCTCTTCTCTCTTCTCTCTTCTCTCTCTCTCTATTTGTCATTGTTCTGCTAAGCTATGGTCTGGACACTTGCTCTCTGAGCTGTGGCCGCCAAGTTTTCTTAGCTTTGGCTGCCTCACCTACCTTGGGGAGGTTAATCTTCTCTCACTCCTCTCTCTCTAATTTACTTTCTAGCAATTGCTTTACTAAACTCTAGTGTGGTCATGTGATCTTTGAGCTATGGACACTGCCGTGTTTCTTAAGCTTTGGCCCCCTCTCTTACGTCAGAGAGATGAGTCTCTTATCTCTCTCTCTCTCTCTATCCCCCCCCCCCCAATTTACTTTCTAGCCAATTCTCTGCTAAGCTATGGTCTGGCCATGAACTGTGGCCACCATATTCTCTTAGCTTTGGCCAGTTCCCCTACCTTGGGAAGGTAGATATCCTCTCTCTCCTCTCCTCTCTCTCTCTCTCTCTCTCTTTCACTCTCCCCCCACCCCCGCACATTTACTTTCTAAATAAACTATATTTTCCAATTTAACTGCTGTGCAATTCTTTGAATCTTTCACACAGCACTGATCACACAGCCCTACCTAACATTTGGAAGCCCCACTGGGATATATTTTTAACTGAACAGTATTAAAATATCGTATGATGCAGGCCACTTTAAAATTGAATGCATTAGCAGAATTAGAAACAAAATCTGCAAATTGTAAATTTTTCTAGAATGTTCTCCCACCTCAATTTACCCTCTTTTACCTCCAAATACTGTCTTTTCCTAGGGCAAGATGCATCTCCGGCAGTCATTTCAGTTCATTACTCATCATTCTGGTTGTGGCTAATTGGACAAGGGTTAGAAACTAGATCCAAGGTGGTGGTTTATTCCAAGTCCCTTCCCCAGAAATTTAGAATTAGGCCAATGAGATGAAAAAAAATAGGAGAGGCAGGATCTGTCATTTGTAAACTTGATGGTAGTCACATATCACTAAGTAGTCTCAGGATGGCTATTTGAAAATAGGGAAATGACACGTCGACACAGAGGAGAGAAGGAGATAGAGTGTTTCAGTTGAGCTGCAAGAAATCAGATAACCAGTGCAATAAAGGTCTGATTAATGAGCCCTTTAATAGCCAGCGGTCAAGAGGGGGTTCATGCCTCCAAGACTCTCGACCCCGAATGAAATGAGTGGGGTGCTTTTATAGGCAAAGGTGGTTGGGAAACTGAGGCATTACAGAAATACACATATGTCTTGGGGTTTGACACAATGGTACACTCAGACAAGGGGGAAAGCATTAGAGCACTGGGTGGGGTACAGGGCTGTGAGCGTTGTTTATGAGCAAATTTCCAAAATCATTGCATCAGCCTTACAGGGGTCCAATGGCAAGTTAACAAAATGAAGGTGAATTACAAAATGAAGTTTTAACTAAAATCATTCATATGAAGATACTTTAAATGCAAACTTAGGTTTTAAACAAGACACAGCAAACGCTAGAAATGTTTCATAAAACACTGCAAAACACTTCGAGCATGTCAAGAGAAAACATGCAATCTGATTTCTCAACAATCAATACCTTTTCTACCAGTGCTGTGGTTTCTGCTGATGCTACCAGGGATGATTTGTATGAAATACCATTAAAGTAGTTTTCACTAATACATAGAACTAATGGGAAAGTTGAATTTCAGGGAAGTCCAAATTCAGTAAAAAGGTATGACCAATACAATTTGTAAAAAAAGTTTGTCTTGGCTCAGAGCGATAATATTTGATCTACATAAGAATAGTATTTCAAGAGTGTATCGAGTATAAAAATTCTCCAGTTTTCAGCAATACACTGCCTCTCCCAGAGCTATTGTCCATCCTTAGATTTAGAAGGCAACAGACGCCATTGGAGCCTAAGCCATAAGACCTGCACAAGCTTCACTCTTCAATTCACCTGCCTCCACCACGATTCATGGTCACTGAGTTCATTCCAACTGTGTTAAATTCCTCAACAGCTGCCCAGTGTTCTTAGGATGAAAATCAAAATTCCTCACATAATCCATAAAGACACAGCATCATCTGGACCTGCCAGCTGCATCTAATGTCATTCCTTGCTCACTTTCTACAGTTGCAGACTCTTGGGTTGTCTTTCTGTTTCCTGGACATTTCAGCTGCTCGGGACACAGGGATTTTAAGTAAGCATTTTCCTCTCTTTTGAATGCTCCTATCTCTCCTTCAAATTGCCAGTCGCACTGACTGTTCCAGAATTGTCTCAAGAATTCTCATTGATGGAAAGCCTTCTCAGATTACCATTTTCTCACTAGCATAACTGGAGGCCTATCTGTTAAATGCTTTTCTTTCTATAAGCTAACTTGTTATGCTTACTCTTCTTTCAAAATGTGAATATTTGAATGATGTGTGCTACCAGTTCCTCCCATAAAAGAAGAAGATGAGTTGTTTTTGGTGTTACCCTTGATGTCTCATTTTTGTGTCATAGTTCAATTAATTAATTAATCAATTGATATAACAATTAAACAAAGTAGATTTACTTTAAAAAGTCAGTTTTATTGAGATATAATGTATATACAATAAAGTGTACTCTTTCTAAGCATTTTCTGTATCTTAAGAATTATATTGGGAAGAAACATAAAGAGCAACATGGTACTTTTAAACTTCTTGGCGGAAGTTTATTAGGATAACTCAATACTCTGATCACGCAGCAGGATTTTACAGTCAGTAACATGAATTAAGGACAGAACAATTAGAGCCAGGCAATTCCATATGATGCAGATTGTTATGGTAAAATTTCCATGTTTTATATTATTGAGTTTATTATGTAACAGATTATAAATACAACATGAAAAGATATTTGTTAAACTAAACTATTCATCCTTCATTTAAAAGTTCAAAATAAAAGCAAAGAATATTGGCTAATAAGAAAATGAATCTCTCAATCAAGTATTCAAAATCATAGTCAAAATGATGAAGTATTGTAGACATTCATAAAAAAGTACCTAAGAATAAAACCATAGCAATCACTTGCATCATACATAATTATTATTCCTTAAAGTTTTAACCAATAAAATAAGACCAGAAATAAAACAAAATATTGCATGAATTTAAAAGATAAAAATAGCATATATGCTACTGTAGGTAATATGATTGCCTGTCTAGAAGATGAAAGAAAAGTTTATATGATATTTAAATAGAGTGATTTAATAAATGTGTTAGATAGTATATCTTTGCACAAAAATAAATTGTATCATCATATATACTAACAATAATCTTTCACAAAAGCAACACAGCTGTGAAATACCCACTAATAACCTATTCAAGCATTCTGACAGTACTTTATGAGGAAAAGGGTACAACCATGTGTCCGTATATAAAAGAAAGAATAATAAATTAAGAATTATATAATGCTCCTAAATAAAAAAAAGTTGCAAATATATCAACTTTTTCCAAATTAACTTATAGATTTAGCAGAAATTGGAAGAACAATATTCTGAAGCTCATCTGTAAATTAAAATGTTTGAGAATAACTTAGAGTTTTTAAATTGATATGTGAAGATTGATTCTATTACAAAATAAAACAGTATAAAACTGAAATTATTAAATTAGTACATTGTCCTACAAGAGATATTGATCAATAAAACAGCGTGAAAACACACACACACACACACACACACACACACACACACACACACGCACACACACATATTTAGTAAACATTAGTGTTATAGATTGAATTGTGTTCCTCCCAAAAGATAAGTATTGCAGTTCTTACCTTCAGTAACTAAGAATGTGATCCTATTTGAAAATAGGATCTTTAAAGATGTAATCAAGCTAACATATTCATTAGAATGAAGCCTAATCTAATATGATGTGTATCCTTATAAAAAGTGGAAATTAGGGTACAAAAAGTGATGTGAAGACAGAGAAAAAAATACTATGTGAAGATAGAGGATGTGAGTGATGAGTACAATCCAAGAAATGCCAAAGGTTACAGGCTAAACAGTAGAACATAGACAAAGACATGGTTGAACTCTCTTCTGCAGGTTGTAAAGACAATGTATGCCTGATGATACCTTGGTTTTAAATTTCTAGCTTCCAAACTCTCAGACAGTAAGTTTCTGGGTTTTTTTAGCTACCTGTTTTGTGGCACTTTGTTATGGCAGCTCTAGGAAGCTAATACAACTAGTATACACATCAATTTTATAGTATAAAAGGTTGAAATCAAATATTAAGAAGTAAAAGAAAGATTATTCATAAATAGTACTGGGAAAACCAGTTGATTTCATGAAAAAATGCCCAGGTGAATGTAAAAGTATATAAAAATAATGAAAGCATAAAATTCAAATGTAATAACACATCTGCATTGAGAAACATTTTAAAGTCTTCAATCAAAGGGAAATGCTATAAAGAAAATAATATTAAGTTAAAGTATGCAAAATTTCCATCTACATACTTCAAGAATAGTCAGATATTGGTCATTTCATGTGCTTCAGCTGAGTGTGTTTGACAACATTGAAATGCAAAATTCCTGCTTGTCAAAAGCACCAAAATAAAACTAAAACTCTACAACATATACGTGTTGCCTACATATCATGTTCAAGAGAGTATGAATTAAGAGAAAGATTCTACATTCCTGCTTCAATAAGACTTTGAAAGCTACTAAATATATAAACTTCAATTTATTCTTTTAAGATGATGATGATAAAATATCCTGCATTGTTTTAGTAATTAGGGACGACACATAAGGAAAACTATATACTTTATAAAGTGTATTTCTTAAATACAAGAACTGTATAGCCAGGTGGCGGTGACAAGTATCTGTAATTAGCAGTTACTCAAGAGGCTGAGGCAAGAGACATGGTTGAGACCAGAAGTTCAAGACCAGCATGGGCAACATAGCAAAACTCAAAAAAAAAAGAGAAAAAAAACGCATTAAATTTTATTACTAAATAAATGGATATTTTAATGTTCATATACTTTACTTATAGAAGACATATATACATATATTATTCTTATGCATATAATTTGTGAAAAGAGTAGAAATTAAAATTATAAGACCAATAGATAAAGCAAAATAAAATACAGAAAACAGAAATTGATACACATAAGAGGAAAACAAAGCACAAACACACATGGAAATATATTTAGATTCTTAATTATTCAAAAAATAAAATTTCAAATTAGCTTAGCTTTTTAAAAAAAATTGCAATATTATTTCTGGCTAGATTGTAGCAAAACGGTCATTTATATGCAAAGTGATGAAAAGTTTAAACTATATAAACTTAAATGTCTATATAAGTGTAGGATTAACTTATAAAATTTATTAAAGAAGTTACTGATAGCATTGCTTTTTGGACTTTGGCTGAGATCAAGTGAAGAAGTTACTAATGAGCTTTTTTTTTTGAGTATTTGTATATACTGTTTAAAATTAATGTTTCGGCAACTCTTTTTCAGGTCTCATCCTACTTGGGAGCTTTTTTGTTTTCTTGCTTTCTCACCCTCTGAAATAAATAAATAAATACATAAATAAATAAATTAGTGTTTCAAGTTTCCGTTTTTCATATTGCTAATGCAATAATTTTGTTGAAAAGAATTACTCACATGGAGATAAACTTGACAGAGAAAATACTCTTTTAAAAAATTTAAGAGTTTAACTGAATCAAGAACAATTCATGAATCAGGCAGCCCCAGAACCAGAAGAGCATTAGAGAGGCTCTAGCCTGTCTCGTGGTCAAAGATTAATGAACAGAAAAGGGAAAGTGAGGTACAGAAACAGCCAGATTGGCTACAGCTTGACATTTGCCTCATTTGAACACAGTTTGAAAAGTTGGCAGCCAGGGTTTTATAAGGTGAATTCATCCATGAGAAAAACATCTGAGTCCAGTTCTGAAAGGCTTTGCAGACATAAAAATACCATTTGCCTTTAAGCTTATACTTTAATCTTCTTTAAATGTCCAGCAAACGCTCAGCTGAAGACCTATCTTTCCACAGAAAACTTGTTCTTATATTTATTTTCGTGAAAAATTTTTCAGTTTATGATTGCCTTCCTGCAGTGAGTGACATTCCATGATGAAGTGCCTTCATTCCACAGACCCACTCATGAGAGCCACGTTGCAAAATAAAATGTGGCCTTGAGAAATCACAACCACTCTAAGATAAAAATGCGGTTCCCTTTATGAATAGTGTTTACAAGAACCATAAAGCATGAGCATTTATCTGAAAGTAGATTTCATTGTTATCCAACCAACAGATTTTTTAAAAACCATGAAAAAATAAGAGATGACTTATGCAACATGCTGATGAAATACTCCACGTTAATGAGAATGAAACGCCAATGGAATGCACGTCCACTTTGTTTACTTTTAGATAACAAAATATATAAGTTTATTTTTTATTATAAAGATGTGGGGTGCAATTCAGCATTAGGTATACAAACGTTGATTATGCAGGTGCCTTTGTTGGTGAGGTGTGCCCCTCCCTCCCCTGGCAGTGGCCCTCAACTGCCAATCCCACTTCCCCCTCCCTGGACAGTTTCCTACTACTGCCAATTCCTTTCTTAAAGTATTATAATAATTGTTCAAGGTCCGTTTATGAGTGAAAACATATGGTACTCTGTTCTTTGTTTCTGTAATAGAGCACTAAGTATGGACTCTAAATCCATCCAAGTGACTGCAAAAGCCATGTTTTTCCCTTTTTATGACTGCATAATATTCCATTGTGTATGTGTACCACATTTTCTTTATAAAGTCCAGCATCAATGGGCAACATGGTTGGTTCCATGTTTTTACTATAGTGAATAGAGCTGCAACAAACATAAGTGTGCAGGTATCCTTTTTGTAGAATGATTTGAGTTCCTCTGGGTATATTCCCAACAAGGGAATTGCTGAGTAAAATGTATAACTTTCATAATTCACATTTTACCTAGAGAACAGGCAGTTTAAAAAATATGATCATTTGCTTTCCAACGATTACCTGTGCTTGACTTCCTTCCTATTAGAATCTACCATTTCTTCTTGCTTCCTAATCTCCATATTGAGATGGATGAGGTGAAAAAGAAAGAAAAGAAAATCCTCTCTCATCACTGAAAATGGGATGACGCAGAATGCTTTTTTTCTTCTCCAGGACACAAGGAACAAGAAACCCAGTTTTTATATTGGTGTCAAAGGTGTTAGGGGTGGGCAGTCCTCGAGGGGTAAGAGGGAGAAGTCCATGGTGAAGAGTATCCAGGAATAAAAGCAGAGAAAATATTTTAGTTAGCAGAGGATTCACAAATGTAAGAAATACACGTCAAGTTCAGAGATCACAGAGGGAGGAAGGTGTTAAACAAGTGGCCTGATGTTGCCACAAAACTCTGCAATCTAGGCAGCTTACTCCCTATGCTCTCTACCAAAGTTAAGTGCTTGCTTGGAATTCTGTCACTCACCAATCTTTGCATGCAGTGTCGGTCATTCAGATTTATTGGCAAGGTAAAATATATTTGACATCACAGGCGCTGTGGTTAAGAGACCTAGTTGGTGTCAGACAGACATGATTTAGAACGGAGTCTATTATGTACCAGCTACATGGCCTTGGGCAAGTAATATAAATTGGTTGCTATCTCAGGTATGACAATCAGTGTCTACTTCAACAATTATGGTCAGAGTTTGATAACGTTATATGAGAAAAGAGCCTAGTAGTGGCTCATGCCTATAATCCCAGCACTTTGGGAGGCAGAGGCCAAAGGATTGCCTGAGCCCACAGGTTCGAGACCCGCCTGGACAATTTGGCAAGACCACATCTCTACAATAAATCAAAAAATTATTCTGTGATGGTGGCATATGCCTCTAGTTCCAGCTACTTGGAAGGCTGAGGTGGAAGGATCGCCTGAGCCCAGCAGATCTAGGCTGCAGTGGCTGTGAGTGTGCCACTGCACTCCAGCCTGGGCAACAGAGTGAGATGCCAACTCAAAAAAAGAAAGAAAGAAAGAAAGAAAGAAAGAAAGAAAGAAAGAAAGAAAGAAAGAAAGAAAGAAAGAAGGAAGGAAGGAAGGAAGGAAGGAAGGAAGGAAGGAAGGAAGGAAGGAAAGAAAGAAAGAAAGAAAGAAAGAAAGAAAGAAAGAAAGAAAGAAAGAAAGAAAGAAAGAAAGAAAGAAAAAGAAAGAAAGAAAGAAAAAGAGCCTAGGACTTGGTAAATACTGAAAAAAAAGTTATGGCTGCATTTATTTCTTTAAAACAGATTTTCTTCTGATTAAAAAAATATTTTTTATATTATATACACCTTTCTTTGGAGACTAGTCAACCTTTAGCCAAAGACATGTTGGTATGGAACAAATGTTGATCATCACTGAGGATGGGTGAGGCAGAAAGAGACAGTTGATACAACAAATCTTTCTGATGTAAAGCTAAGAACGATAGGAAGAACGTTATAAGATTTTTTTCCCCAGTTTTTCTACATTTTGTGTTGACCAACTTATTGCTTAATGCCTGTTCTGTGGTGTCAGCAAATGTATATAATTAGCCAAATCAATATAAGCTAGCAGGGGGAAAATGATCATTCCCTAACTTATTCAATCATTCATCTGACATTTATATGTACGCCAAAAAGTGGTT
Organism: Carlito syrichta; assembly: GCF_000164805.1. Classification (NCBI taxonomy): domain Eukaryota; kingdom Metazoa; phylum Chordata; class Mammalia; order Primates; family Tarsiidae; genus Carlito; species Carlito syrichta. Next base: position 641,653 of record NW_007260508.1, read on the forward strand.
GAGGCAAATCTCGATCGATGTAGAGTTTATCTTGCCAAGGTTGGGGATATGCCCGAGAGCAAGTAACACAAGTCACAGTAGAATCCTTGTTTTGTGCATTTTCCAAAAAAGAATTTTAAGAACTTTACTATTTAACGAGGGAAGAGTGAGTAAGAAGGGAAGAAAAAAAGAAAATAATAGGAAAGACTGGCATTGAGGCAAGAGGATACATTCTTGTGGAGCTTTGATTAGCTCTCCCTGAATTTATACGAAGGGGGAAAAGTCAATTATGCATTTGTCTCCTATTTGGTAAACTGACGCTTTATGTAAAATAAGGCGAGCCTGTGAAATTTCAGCTACCTGTGTGGAAACAAAAGGTAGGCATTTTGCTGCATGACTCGTTTATGTTTTTAATTAAATTTTATTTTTTAATAGGGATGTGGGGTGCAAGTGAAGATTAACTACATAAATAGGCTGCATGAAGGTGACGTTTGGGTTTCACTCTCCTTGGTGATGACCCAAGGGCTCTTTATGTTGTCATGTGTTCATGCGTCCTCACTCTCCTCCTTCCTCCCTCCCTCCTCTAGCAGTGCCCAGTGACTGCTGATTCCATTCTTGTGCTAATGTGGTGAATGTTCAAGGCCCACTTATGCGTAAAAACATGAAGCATCCAGCTCTTTGGTTCTGTGAGAGTTCACTCAACTCCATCCAGTTTCCTGTGAAGTCCATTACTTTGCTCTTCTTTATGACTGCATCGTACTCCATTTTGTATGTGTACCACGTTTTCTTTATCCAATCTGCTTTCATTGGGCAGTAGGATTGGTTCCATGATTATTGGGAACAGTGTGGCAATAAACATGCATGTGTAGGAATCTGTTGGTAACATTCGTAACACCAATCATAGTATCACCAAGTTTATTTGCAAAGTAAGTGAGTAAGAATGATTCGTGACACTCTAGGTCTATTCCCAGGAGTGGAATTGCTGGATCGTATGTAAGGTCAATTTTTAGTTTTTTTAGGAATCACCATACTGCTTTCCATAAAGGTTGAACTAGCTTGCACTCCCACCAACAGTGTAAAAGTGTTCCTTTTTCTCTGCATGTGTGCCAACATCTGTCATTTTTTTACTTATTAATGATGACCATTCTTACTGGGGTTAGGTGGCATCTCAGTGTGGTTTTGATTTGCATTTCTCTGATGATGAGTGAGACTGAGCACTTTTTCTTATGTCTGTTGGCTGCTTGTATGTTGTCTTTTGAGAAGGGTTTGCTTATGTCCATTGCCCACTTCTTCATTTTTCTTTTTCTTTTCATTTGTTTGATTTTCTTGTGGATACTGGATGTTAGGCCTTTGTAAGATGCATAATTTACAATTATTTTTCTCCCTACTGTTCAACACAGATCTGGAAGTCCTAGCCAGTGCAATCAGGAAAGAGAAGGAAATCAGGGGTACCCACAAAGGAAAAAAGGAAGTTAAGTTATCCTTCTTTGTGACAACATGATTCTACGCCTTCAAACCCCTTGCGAGTCTGTCAAAAGCCTCCTCACAGTGATAATAGACTTTGGTAAATCTTGGGATACAAAATCAATGTGCAAAAGGCAGGTGCATTTCTATACACCAGTAACAAGCAAGCAGAGAACCATATTTGCACAAACCCATTCACAATAGCCACAAAAAATGAAATACCATGGCATCCACTCAACCAGAAAAGTAAAAGATCTTTATAATGAGAACTACAAACTACTGTTCAAAGAAATCAAGGATGACACAAATAAATGGAAAAGCATTCCATGCTCATGGATCAGAAGAATCAATACTATCAAGATGTCCATCCAACACAAGGCAATCTACAGTTCAATGCAATACCCGTCAAGTTACTAATATTATTTTTCTCAGATCTGGAAATGACAATGCAGAAATTCATATGGAACCAAAAAGGATCACGAATAGCCCAAACCACCCTCAACAAAAGGAACAAAGTAGAAGACATCACACTTCCAGACTTTAAACTTTACTGCAAGACTTGGTATTGGTACGAGATTAAGCACATAGACCAATGGAACAGGACAGAGATTCCAGAAGCAAAAATAATCTTTCAACCAACTCATCTTCAACAAAGCCACCAACACTGAAGAAAGGAAACCATGTTTAGCAAATAAGGCTTGGAAAACTGGCTCGTCATTTGCAGAAGTATGGAACCCAACCCCTACCAATCACCATATACAAAAATCAATTCAAAATGGATCAAAGACCTAAATGTAAAACCTTAAACCGTGAGAATCTTAGAAGAAAACAAAGGAAACACCCTTATGTGCATCAGTGTAGGCAACACATTCTTGACCAAGTCTATGGCATAAAAACTAAGATAGACAAGTGAGACCTCATCAAACTGAAAAGTTTATCACTCAGTTTTTAAGCTTAACTTTTTTCTCTGGCATTGTTAGTTTGGGATCCTGAGATTTTATTTTCCCTTCACGTTTCCTCCTTGTTTGTCAAAATCTTTTGGAGAAAAAACATTGTTGAAGAAAAATGAATCTCTGGTCACAGGTTCGGTCTGATTACTGTCTCTAGAATGGCTTATTTGTTAAATACAGATTCAGGCTGTGCTGCTGAGAACCTGATACATCAGCAGGCAGGCACAGCAGTGGTTTACGTATACAATTAAATGGCTGTTGTTTCTTCTGAAGTGTAAGTTGTCTAGATTCAGTTTGCATGGATTTAAGGAAAGCACGATTTTAATTGCTAGCTATTTCAAGTCAGAAAAAAATGGAAGAAAAGCAGTCAAAAATATTAGTTTGAAGACTTGTAGCTGGGAAAGAATTCAGAAACCAGTCCAGTTAAATTGTAGCTATATATTAAAACTGGAAAACAAAGGACAACCTAATAACAGGTGTACTATAGTTTCTCTGGGAGCATAATTTCTCTATCTCCTGCTCCCTATTTCTATCAAACACAAATCATAGTAACACCAACTTATTTGCAAAGCAAGTGTTAAGCTTATTATGCTCGGCCTAATTATTTGCACAAAAAATGCAGCAAGAATAATTATTTGACCATATAGACTCTTTTTAAATTGACCTTCTTGAAACTTTTTTCATAAGGAATCTCATATTAGACTTTTCAAATCCCCTTTTGAGCCCAACCAATGATTTGTCTGTGCCTGCAGGTACCTGTATGTATTGGGTGAATTCCTGTCTTCTCGAGGTTCCCAAATAATTTGGTGCTCCTGGACTTGTCAGAAAGTGTCATTCTTTACTTACCACAGGTCAGATTCCCTATAAAAGAAGTGCATGGACATGGTCTGAGACTCGTCTTTCCAAGGGGCATTAATCAGCTCTATGAGTCAACCTCAAGTCCTCAAAGCAGCCCGATCATATCTGGAAATATACCATCCCAGTTAAGCCTTGGTAAAATAACCAGCATCTTCAATTGTGTTCTGTTACAAAGAAAACAGATTTTTTTCAAAATTATGCAAATAACATATATATTGCCATACATTAAGAACACTTAGAAATAGTTTCCAAATACAGAGAAATCAGGTAGAGAGAAAGGTGTTTCAATTGTTTCTCATAAGAAAATACTTTACTTGATTTTTAAGAGTTATAGATAGCTCAAAAGAAAGAGTTTTCTTGATTCTGAAAAATAAAAAGAATCAGCAATGTTTCAAACAAAATGCCATTTAAAAATTGTTTCAATCTTGCATTATTTCAGTCAATGCAATTAACTTCTGTTCTGCTCAGTGTGATGTTAGTAATTCTCAGGAACACATTAGCTCTTTAATGAGAGTTCTGGAAGTTATTTTTTTTTCTAGTCCAATGGCACAGTCTCTAAGGTTTTACAAACTCTGCTTTGAAGAGGACCTGTCAGAATCCTGTAACTGATTATAAATGACTATTTTTTTTTTGGTAAAAGGTCAAAATAAAACAATAATTGTCTGTAGATGACAGTCTTAGGACCACTGTGGTCAAAGACACAACTGACAAAACAATGTGTTCAAAGACACAGTTGACGAGGAAATGTGGTAATTTCTGTGTCATACAGTAATTTAACAAAATAATCAAAATGATGACTGATGACCTTATACCTATATCAGAATTATAGGACTCTCATATACTTTGGAACACATATTATTTGCACATTTATGGAAATAGAATCCAAACAATATTAAATACTATCTCTCTTGAGTATCTATCTCGAGAGAGATAGTATTTAATATTGTTTGAGTTCTATTTTCATATATATAAAGTGAATGACACCAAAAAGACTGAATTTAGAACTCAAAATTTTGTCTTTGGAAAGTTCTGTAAATACTTTGATATCACAAAATAGAATCACATATCATTGTAAAAGAAGTCATTCATTCAGCCAAAATGAAAATTCAAAGATTAAAAAAAGCAAAAACTCTTACTCTTTGATAAAGAAGAAACTCTGCTCTCCAAATAACAGAAACTAATAAAGACAGCATGAGGCCCAATAAATCTGTCTCTTTCTTCATCTTTTTTTTGGTAGTTTACACATAAGGTACACAAAAACCTTTTATTATCTCCTAATATTACATGAAAATCTTGGTCAAAAGAGAAAATCAAATTTATTTTTGTATTAGTATGTTATTAACACTAAGATTCATTTTTAATCATATAAACAAATCTATTTAATTTTAATTTGACTGTAAGGTAATACTCCCATAAAGTTTTTGTAACCTTTTATAATATTCTTTTAAAGAGCAGATCAATACTTCAAGAAAATCCTGTTATTCTAACACAGATGCTGGCCCTGCATCAATGCAGTTATGATATTAATGCTTAATATATAGAAAGACAAAAAAATCCCTTTACATTTTAGCCAAATTGATTACATACAAAATTCTTTGTATAAGATTAACTGTCACAAATCTATAACCTTCAGACTTATCTTATCATTTTATCTTAGGACAAAATGTACTATTTTTTACCTTTCTATATTCATTTAATTTTATCTATCATTTTCATCCTTTTAATTTAAAAACGCAAAAAAGCTTTAAATTCGACGAAATTACTTCTTTTTTTTTTTTTAGCAAAAATAGCATTCTCATGTCTTTTATAACCTTGTTCCTAAAAACGCATACTACTTTTATAAAGTTTACTTCGTATATGGAATTTTTTTATCTTATCTCTATCAGTTTTAACTACATGCATTAATTACAATGTTAGCTTAGTAGTCCTGATTTCAGTGAAAAACCTAGGAAGTGAACAATTTTAATTATAGATTAGAGAGATAGTCCAAGACAAAGGACAGTATCTAGTGCTAGGCCTCTTTGTGACCCCAAAGGTTCAAATCTAAAGACAAGTTTATAGGTTAATTACTCAAATATCAAAAGTAATATAGAAACAAAGTTATAAATCTTAAAACATATAGTAGAGACAATATCTGATCAGCATACCAATAGACTCAGAAAAAGTTATAAAATTAAAATTGAAGATGTTTGTATTTTGTTTTATTTATTTATTTGCTTTCTTTACTGAAGATTACTGCAGTCATGTAAACTAAAAGACATTTGCATTAAAGTTTCTAGTTTTCTGATCAAACTTTTGATTTAAGTATTTTTTAAGCTAATTAATTATGTCTTTAATATATTTTGGGGCCCGGGATGGTGGCTTAAACCTGCGATCCCAGCACTTTCGGGGATGAGGTGAGATTGCCTGAGTCCAAGGGTTTGAGATTAGCCTGGGTAACATAGTGAGACCTCCGTCTCTACAATAGATATATAAATAAAAAATTAGCAGGGCATGGTAACACATGCTTGTAGTGTCAGCTACTTAGAAGACTGAGGCAGAAGGCTTGTTGGAGCCCAGCAGGTCGACATTAGGGTGGCTGTGAGCATGCCACTGCACTCCAGCCTGGGTGATGGAGTGAGACTTTGACTCAAAAAAATATCTATATATAGAGAAAGGTTGTTTTTTTGGTAGTAAAACATCACATATACATGACACATATAAATACATAGACATACAAACAGCAACAGATCTCATAGAATTACAAGATTTCGGTAGTCTTAGATAGTTGCCAGTTTTAGATAGTTTCTTTATTCCACTTTAGACTATTAAACTCTTTTTTTTAATTGTCATAGTCAACTGTTAGTTTGGCAACTCTAAACTTGCATTGCTAAAGGAACAACTCTTAGGTGAATCAAGATTGATTATTTATATTTCAAAAGCATAGAGGTGAGACATTAAGCCTAAATATTGTGTCATCATTAGCTCAAACCAAGTGGGTAAAAAATAATGTAAGTAAAAGTTCAGTTAAGACATCTAGGAAAAGTACTTTAAAAATGTTTATGACTTGTAAATTTAAAACAGTAGCAAGAGTTCCTAACAGGAAGATACTTCAACACATGATTGTCCTGAAGATGTAAGATTCTTTTATAAAACAGTGTTAAGATAGCCAGCTAGATGTCAGAAAAGTGTATTTTGGCTTTTTGACTCAGCTTATTTCTTAATTATATTACTGGATCTAGGGTGGCGTCTTTCAGTGATTAAAGGGAGAAAAGCACACAGTTTTTAGGGGTGAGACCCTGCTTTCCTTATGCAAACATGCAAACAAACAAGTAGCACCCTGTAATAAAAAAACATTCACTGTAAGCAACTGCCATCAGACATCTCTAAAAGTATATTTCCTACCTAGATATTACACAATGTAATTTTTCTCACAGTGTAAAGTAACACAATGTAAATCAATGAAGGAAAAAATTCAAAAAGGAAGTAAACAGAGAAACCAAACACATAGTTATGACTTTGTTGTTTTTCTTAAAAGATTGTAGTCAACTGAAAAAAAAAGCAAAAACCGAATTCAAAAAGAAAAAAAAGCATAAAAACATTTTAAAGGTAGATTAGATGGATGATAGATAGATAGATAGATAGATAGATAGATAGATAGATAAAGTGATAGATGATAGATGACAAACATACAGATAGACAGGATATCAGTTTTTAATTAAGTTATTAACCATAGAAGCTTGTATGCCTCTTTTGTTTTTTTACAAAAATAATTTTTAAAATCTCTTATTATCAGATTGTAGCTGGGACAAATAGCTGATATTTCTGGCTTTTAAACTTTCTTAACCAAGGTTGTAACTTAATCACAGACGCATGATGTGACTCCGAATAGGTGGGAAGCAGTTCTTACAAAGTCCACAATCCCACCAAAATAGCTCAGAGAAAGAAACATTTACTAACTACAAAGGGAGAGCGACCCACTGTTTGGCCATAATCTCTAGGGTCTCAACTTCTTAGATGGTTGTTTACATATGAAAGCCAAAAAGTCCCATATGCCCTCATAGGTAGAAGATAGAAAATTAAAAAGTGCTCATGGAAGAAAAAAGAGATCAACAAATGACAAAATCCCACAGATCTAACCAGAAAGAATTTGTAGCTGACCAGAAATCAAACCTAGGCTACCATGGTGAAGAGACAGAATCTTAGACTCTAGCATAGGAGGTCTCTATTGTTCTTTCCAGAAAATCTCTAGAGCAGGAGGTTCTGAGCTCACAAAGGATTTATGATGTTTGCATACAAAGGCATAAACTGTTATTGTTCAAAGATGATAAAAATAATTTACCTTGAAATGTCAACAGCATTAATAAGGTGTCAAAACCAAGTTTAGTATGTTTTCTGGAACAAGATTAATATATTCAAATAAACACTCTTTCTGCACATTGGCAAGAAGAAACCAGAAACCGGTAGAAACAATTTGTAATAGCAGCTAAAAGCCGGGCTCGGTGGCTCAGCTTGTAATCCCGCGCCTTTGGGAGGCTGAGGTGAGTGGATTACCTGAACCCACGGTTTCGAGACCCACCTGGGCAGGCGAGACCTCATCTCTACAATAAATAAAAAAATTAGCCAGGCGTGGTAGCGCGCGCCTGTAGTTTCAGCTACTCGGAAGGCTGAGGCAGAAGGATGGCCAGAGCCCAGCGGGTTGAGGCTGCAGAGGCCGGGAGCGACCACTGCACTCCAGTCTGGGTGACATAGTGAGACTCCAACTCAAAAAAAAAAAAAAAAATAGCTGCTAAAATTTAAATTAACAAAGAAAATGCCAAAAATATGACCGGTAATCTAAAACTTCATTTTCTTAAATACATGATCTTCCAAATTAATAGATAAAAAGTCCATGTTTTTGTATATGAATATTGATGTTATGAACATTTCAAGTGTCACAAAAATATTACAGAAAGTCCTAATCATAAATGTAATTGAATTATTTTAAATTAATTTAGTGAACATATTATCTGTATAAATATATAAAGGCACTTGGTCAATGACTTAACTATATCAAATTAACCTATTCTTCTTCCATGTGGGACTCTATGAGCAAAGTTAACAGATCAATGATAAACTGAGAATCGACCCCTGTAGTGTTAGAGGAATAATATTTAAAACAGGCCTCAAAAGCCTGTCAATTATTCAGAAACAGAAAATTTCTTAGTAAATCAACAAAACATAGGCAAATTGCACAATGGTTAAATCAGTATTTGAAAACATCCTCAAATGTATTAATTAGAAATGTAAAACTAAGATAATGAGTTACCCATTTACACTCACATACTTGCAAGCATTAAAAAACTAGATATTGTCAAGGGTTGTTAGAGATATAAAACTTCTCCTGTTCTTGTTGTTACTTTTGAGAATATTCTAATTGCTATTTGCATTAAGATTACATATATTCTAGGACCCAGTAATAAAACTGCTGAAAAAAGTTTCAGTTATAATGATAAAGGTATATATTAAAGAATATTTAATAAAGTGCTTAGTCAAAATGGAAGAAACTTTTTTTTTGAGTTGCAATCTCACTCCATCGCCCAGGCTGAAGTGCAGTGGCACACTCACGGCCACCCCAGCGTTAACCTGCTGGGTTCCAGTGATCCTTCTGCCTCAGCCTTCCAAGGAGCCGGCTAATTTTCGAATTACTGTAGAGATGAGGTCGCGCCAAGTTGCCCAGGTTTTTCTTGAACCCACGGGCTCAGGCAATCCTCTTGCCTCGGCCTCCCAAAGTGCTGAGATGACAGGCTTGAGCCACCAAGCCTGGCTGAAACACTTTTAAAGACATGCTTTATACCCTATTTTTATAAAATACAAAGAAAAAATATATTACAGATACATGAGAATGCTATCTATAGATGAGGGAGAATGGTGGGAACAGGAAAATAACGATAAACTAAAAGCATCGTTAGCTGAACTCTCTGTGCCTGAGAGTTGATAACAGAAAAACAAGCAAACAATATTCTATTAAAAGTAAATAAATCAATAAAATCTATAATTAAAGAAAATAATAATTATTGTAAAATATGATAAATTAGATTTAAAAAGAAAAAAGCATAAGTAGGCATTGAGATGAGTTGGCATGTGTGGAAGTCAGGTAAATCTTTCTGAGGATATAAACTATGAATTGGGTACTATTAGTGCCTTAGTGTAAATGTGAGTGTGAAGGAGAACATTCAAGATGAAGAAAAAATAATATCCAAAGCCTAAAAAAAGTGAAAGAATGGCATAAGTTTAATTACCAGAGATGAAACTAAATTTGCTACTTTTTCAATACATACCATTTTGCTCAGTATATATATGATAAAGGGAAATATGAATATAGGTGCAGCTGTTTTTAGTTTACCCAAACAAATCTTGGTCAGTATCTTACAAAAGAAAATATATAGATGTACGTGTATTTAGTTATTCCAATTTCATCATTTAATCCTAAAGTCATTAATCTCTGTAATATAGAAATGTGCCACTCTAATTTTTCACAATGAAGGTTTTCTTTCACACCTCATGATCCAGCTTGAATAGCAGATGCTTTGAAAGACTGAAAAATATCACTACCTGTGAATCACCGTTTTCCACCTCACACGCTGACTTAAAAAAATTCAAACCACAAAGTTTAGATCAGATAAAGTGCCTTGCACTTGTGTCTCCAGTATATGAATATTTTCAGCACTTCCCAGCATGCTTGGTCCTGCTTTGACCTTATCCTCTCACCCTTTGTGTTCCCATGGTCCTCTCCTTGTACTGTTCTGATTCCTAAATCAGTATGTCCTCTTCTCTGCACCTCATATCCCAATTATTTTCTGCTTACCTTCACCTGAAAAACAAACACAGAGGAGAAGCGGCAAGATGGCGACGGGGCAACCCGGTCTCTGAAGCCCTCTGCAAAGGAGATCTGCAGTGGGTCTCTGACTCTTGCCCCGGGGGGCTGGGGACCCCAACATCGCAACCTGCTCTTCATACAGAGCTCGGCCGTTGCCACCGCTGGGACATCGCAATGGACTGGACAGTTACTGTGGCGCAAACAGTGCCACTGCCGCTGCCGCCGCAGCCCCTCCCCTCGCTGCCGTTGCCGTTTCCGCCGCTGCCGCGGCCTCTGTGACCGGTAGCATATCACACCACCTGGGCCCGAGGCGATCCACATCAAACCCCTTCAGGGAAGATCTGCTGGGATGGCTGCCACCTGTCCTGAGTCCGAGACTGTCCTGCCCGCCGGTGTAAGGCTCCTGTTGCCTGCTCAGAGGCAGGCAGCCATCTTGTTCCTGTCCGGCCTCACCCCCTCTGGGGCGAGCAGCTGAGATAGCACCACCTGCTGGCGATTCAAGGTAACAACACCGAAACGGGAGAAACAAGCTTGATAAAGACATAGACCAAACTTCTGAACCGAGGTTAATCTGAACTGTCCTTCACAGCAGACCAGGGGCAACTGACCCTAACTGCAAACTAATTTACCAGCTTGAAAAGAAAACTAAAAATCAGATCTGAACGGACATTGGACTTAAACGAAATGTCTCAGAGTGTGCTTCATTGATTCTATTAGTTTAATGACTTAATTCTATTCCTACTGTATTGTTTCCTTTTTTATTTTTCCTTTTCCTTTTCTTCTCTTTTCTTCTCTCTGTAAACCATATCTTTGTATAGAGGAACAGCACACTAACAAGGTGGTTGGTTAGCTTGTATGTTAGCATCACTATATGTTTTATTTTATTTTTTTTTGTATGAGAGTTGGTTCATCTGTAGCTGTGGCCTATTGTTTTTATCTGTTTCAGTATAGGCCTCTCTCTCTGTTAGCACACTTGTTGTTTCCCCCCTTACTCCTCTATCTCTCCACTCCCCTCTTCAACCCACTATCTGCTCCATTCTCTCCCCTCTGCTACCCACATTTTATTTCAGGGAGGAAACCTACAGCCCCACTGCACAGACAGATTCCAGGGCAGTGGGAAGTGGGTTCCACATTATTCACACGCCTGTCAGCAAATACCAGGACCTGCAGACAGATTTTGAATCACAGCTCTCCCCTTAAGTACATCTCAAAACTGCAAAAAGGACCACCTCCAACCTACAGTGCAACTTCAGAATTGAACAAAGAAAGAGGACATACATAAAGAATAGGAGATTGAACAAACAGAAGTAAAACCAATCCCTTTACCCCTGAATAACAGAATTAAAGAAGATGGTGATGTGGAGGGAAGGAAAAAGTAGGGAGGGGGAAAAAACCACACAAATGAAGAAAAACCAGAAGAAGAATATAGGTCTTACACAGACTGTTGGGAAATCAGACACTGAGAAAACAGATTCTGAAACACAAACAATGAAGAGTCCTCAGAATGACTGGTTACATGCAACAAACCCAGACAACAAGACATTAATGGAGAGAATTTTAAAAACTGAGGCGAGACAAGAGGAAAATAGGAAGGAGCTGATGTCAGAAATAACAGCAGTAAAGTATACTGTGATGGAAATGAACAACAGACTAATAAGCATGGAAAGCAGAATCGGTCAAGCAGAAGAAAGAATCTCAGAGCTCGAAGACCAAAACACAGAACTAGCCCAAACTGTCAAAAGCATA
>NW_007260508.1:653888-655927 GCF_000164805.1 Carlito syrichta
GAGAATTGAAATCTTTTCCAGACATCCAATCCCTACGAACCTACGCCGCTACCAGGCCACCTCTACAAGAAACACTTAAGAAAGTACTGGACACAGAAGAAAAAGAAAAAAGAACAACAGCATTCTTCACAAGAGTACAGGCAAAAGATTAAAAACACACATGAACCAACTCCAAAACCCAAAGAAAGACAACAAAAAAACAGGAACAACTCTGTAAGAACCTTATGACAGGGATCAACTCTTGCATTTCAATTATTAGCCTAAATGTGAATGGACTAAATGCACCACTGAAAAGACATAGAATGGCAAAATATCATCAGGCAACAATCTATTGCCTTCAAGAGACTCACCTCACTAGAAAGGACACCCACAGACTCAAAGTAAGAGGATGGGAAACAAACTTTCAGGCGAATGGAATACAAAAGAAAGGAAGAGTAGCAATCTTAATTTCAGACAAAATTCCCTTCAAGTAATTAAAAATCAAAAAAGATACAGAAGGCCACTACATAATTATAAAAGGCTCAATCCATCAACAAGAAATATCGATCCTAAACATATATGCACCCAACATAGGTGCGCCAACTTTCATAAAGCAACTTCTTGGAAAACTAAAGAAAGATATTGACTCTAACACTATCATAACTGGGGACTTTAATAGCCCACTCACAACCCTAGACAGATCATCAGGACAAAAAATCAGCAAGGAGATCCGGAACCTCAATGTGACTTTGGAACAAATGGACTTAATTGATACCTACAGAACACTCCATCCAAAGACCACAGAATACACATTCTACTCATCACCACATGGAACATATTCTAAGATCGACCACATACTCGGCCATAAATCAAGAATAAGCAAATTTAAAAGGACTGAAATTCTACCAAACACCTTCTCGGACCACAGTGGAATAAAAATAAACATTGACACCAACAAAGTCCCCCCAAAACCCACAAAGACATGGACACTAAACAGCATGATGCTAAACAACTCCTGGGTCAATGATGAAATCAAAACAGGGATCAAAAGATACCTGGAAACAAATGAAAATGAAGAAACATCTTACCAAAATCTCTGGGATGCCCTGAAAGCTGTAGTAAGAGGGGAATTTATATCCCTACAAACACACATGAGGAAAATGGAAGGAACAGAAATTCACAACCTAACAAGCCACCTAAAGAAGCTGGAAAAGCAAGACCACAAAAACCCTAATTTCAGCAGAAGAATCCAGATCACCAAAATAAAAGCCCAAATCCAGGACATAGACAACAAAAAGATAATACAAAAAATCAATGAAACAAAAAGCTGGTTCTTCGAAAGGATAAACAAGATCGATGGTCCCCTAGCTAGACTGACCAAGAAAAAAACGAGAAAAAAAACAAATAAGCACAATCAGAAACACAAAAGATGAAGTCACATCTGACCCTGAAGAAATTCAAAAGATCATTAGAGACTACTACGTACACTTGTATGGAAACAAACTTGAAAACCATAAGGAAATGGAGGACTTTCTGTCATCACACAAACTACCTAGGTTGGAACAAGAAGACATTGAGACCCTAAATAGACCAATAACAGTCAAGGAAATCAACTACGTAATAAGAAAACTTCCTACAAAAAAAAGCCCTGGTCCAGATGGCTTTCCAGCAGAATTTTACAAGACATTCAAGGAGGAGCTGAAACCAATCCTACTGAAGGCATTCCAGGCAATTGAAAAAGATGGAACTCTCCCTAAATCATTTTATGAAGCCAATATCACATTGATACCCAAGCCAGGTAAAGATCCAACAAAGAAAGAGAACTACAGGCCAATATCTTTGATGAACATAGATGCTAAAATTCTCAAGAAGATCCTAGCAAACCGGATTCAGCAATACATCTCAAAAGCCATCCACCATGACCAAGTAGACTTCATTCCTGGGATGCAAGGCTGGTTCAACATTTGTAAAACCATAAATGTAATTAAATACATCAACAGATGTCAAAACAAAAACCACATGATCATATCATTAGATGCAGAAAAAGCTTTTGATAAAAT
>NW_007260508.1:656082-718504 GCF_000164805.1 Carlito syrichta
CAAGGACGCCCACTCTCACCCCTCCTGTTCACCATAGTATTGGAAGTCCTGGCTAGAGCAATCAGAGAAGAGGAGGCAATCAGAGGTATTCAAATAGGAAAAGAGGAAGTCAAGTTATCTCTCTTTGCAGATGATATAATTGTGTGCCTTGAAAACCCAAGAAAATCTGTCAAAGGCCTCCTTACATTGATAAAGGCCTTTGGCAAAGTCTCAGGATACAAAATAAATGTACAAAAGACAATCGCATTTCTCTACACCAATAATAAACAAACAGAAACCCAAATAAAAAACACAATTCCATTCATAATAGCCACAAAAAAAAAAAATGAAATACCTTGGCATCTTCCTAACCAGAGATGTGAAAGACCTTTAAAATGAAAATTACAAAACACTACTCAAAGAAATCAAAGCTGACATGAACAAGTGGAAAAATATCCCATGCTCATGGATCGGAAGAATCAACATTGTGAAGATGTCCATCTTACCTAAGGCAATCTACAAATTCAATGCAATACCCATTAAATTACCAACAACATTCTTCTCAGACCTAGAAAAAACAACACAGGAATTCATATGGAAACACAAACATCCAAGAATAGCCAGAACAATCCTCAGCAAAAAAAAAAACAAAGCAGGTGGTATCACAATACCAGTCTTCAAACTTTACTATAAAGCTACAATCATCAAAACAGCTTGGTATTGGTACAGGAACAGGCATATAGATCAATGAAACAGAATTTGAGATTCCAGAGCAAATCCTCAATTTCTCAACCAACTCATCTTCGACAAAAGCCCCCACCACCTACCAATGGGGAGAGGAGAACCTATTCAGTAAATGGTACTGGGAATATTGGCTGACCACATGCAGAAGATTGAAACAGGACCCCATCTATCCCCATGCACAAAGGTTAACTCCAAATGGATCAGAGACCTAAATGTAAAACCTCAAACCATAAGAACCTTAGAAAAGGAAGGAAATACTCTCATGGAAATCGGAACTGGATTCCAATTCCTGTACAAAACCCGAAACCCACAGGACTTAAGAGAGAAGATAGACAAATGGGACCTTATTAAACTGACAAGCTTCTGCAAAGCCAAAGAAACCATCAAGAGAGCAGGGAGACAGCCTACAGACTGGGAAAAAGTATTTGCCAACTCTAGGTCTGACAAAGGCTTAACATCCTGGATCTACAAGGAACTGAAACGTACTGAAAAGAAGAAAACAAACAACCCCATTATAAAATGGGCAAAAGATATGAACAGACACTTCACAAAAGAAGACATTCGAGCAGCCAACAAACACATGAAGAAATGCTCAACCTCACTAATCATCAGGGAGATGCAAATCAAAACCACACTGAGATACCACCTAACTCCAGTCAGAATGGCAATTATCAACAACTCAAAAAATAACAGCTGCTGGAGAGGGTGTGGTGAAAAGGGAACACTTCTACACTGCTGGTGGGAGTGTAAACTAGTGCAACCTCTGTGGAAAGCAGTGTGGCGATTCCTAAAAGCTCTAAAAATTGACCTTCCATATGACCCTGCAATCCCCCTACTGGGAATATACCCTGAAGAACACAAATCACTCTATAAAAAAGATACCTGCACACGTATGTTTATCGCAGCATTGTTCACAATAGCAAGAACCTGGAAACAACCATGCTGCCCATCAAAAGAGGACTGGATTAAAAAAATGTGGTACATATACACGATGGAATACTACGCAGCCATAAAAAAGAACAAAATCATGAATTTCGCAGTAACCTGTATGGAACTAGAGTCTATAATACTGAGTGACCTCTCACAGAAACAAAGATCCGAGTATCACATGTTCTCATTCATATAATGGACCTTGAACATCAAATGTAATACTATAAGAAAATGACTGACGGTACTGGGAAACTATGGGGGGGGATGGGATTAACAGTAGCAAATATCTGTCTGGGGATGGGAAAACACCTCTTATCAACAGGGTGCCTGAATGAAACGTAATTATACACCTAACCCTTAACTGTACCCCACAAAACCATAATAAAAAAATATTGATTAAAAAAACACCTTTTAGTATCTCAAACTCAACATGATTATAAGCACAGTGATTACATCTCACCCCATACCTTTCCTAACTGTATTGTCTATTGCAGGTATTCTCTATTCCATGGTTCCCTTAATTTAAAATTTTAGAAGCATCTTTCACTCGTATTTTTCTCTCATACTCTCCGTTCAATCAATCACTTTGTACTGTTTATTGAACCTGGCCATTATTTATTCATTCAGCTGATCTTCAACTTTTCAGAAATACCATCTAAGATCCCTACCAAGTCATTCAATTTCCTCACCTACTGAATAATACAGTTGACCAAAACAATGATTTTTAAAATTCTAAATATACCTTCGTAAATATATGTAATGGTATGCATATCATTGCGAGTATGTTATACATATTACAGAATATTTCCCAAAATATAAGGTAAATAAAAAATGGAAGTGTGTATACATCTGTCTGTGTGTATGCATGTATATACACATACGTACATACACAGTGATCTAATTTTGTAGAGTCACTTTGGTGATCACTAGAATAAATTAGTGTTACCAACAATGTCAAGGTCATAGCTTTGATAGTTCTTTCTTCTGGTTCATTTTTTAGATACATAGTGATAAACATGCCCTTCCTCTCAGTCAGGCATGTTAAAAATGTGCAATTGAATCAGAGGACCTTGGGATTTGAATGGACCTCAGCTATCCAACTGAATTCCTTTCAAGAGGCAGTGTGCAAAGTAGGTGGAAGGATCAGTGTAAATTTATTCCCACAGCCACCAAAACCGATAAGGTGTAGCGCCCAGCAATGCTTGCATCATCTTAATATGTGAAACATCACCCTGTGGCCCAGCACTGACTTTGAACTCTTGTATCTTCCTTCAAAAACCCTCCCTTTTAGCTAGCTTTTTAACCTAATTGCTTTTTTTTTTTCCCAAACACATCATAAGCTTTCTCCTGGCTTCAAGCTGTCCCTTGAACCAATTCCCCTACCTATCTTTTCTCTTTTCTGACTAGATGAGCATTGATACATGATTACGATTCTCCTTCATCCCCGATGACTTCTAAATCTACACTTTTATTCAGTCTTCTCTTCTGATTTCAGTATCGTCTGTCAAGTTCTCTGACGGTGTCACCTCTCAGCCAGCATGGGCTGCCATTACAAAATACCACAGAATGGGCATCTTTAACAACAGAAGTTTACTTTCTCTCAGTTGCATGAGTCAGGAAGTCCAAGAACAAACATTCATCTTATTGGATTCTGGTGAGGGTTCTTTTCTTGGCTTTGAGATAGCCGACTTCTTGCTGTTTCCATATGTCAGAGAGGGGCAGAGCTGGCTTTGTGGCATCTTTTCTTCTTAGGGATCTAATCCCATTACGAGAGTCCCATTCTCATGATTTTATTGAAATATAATTTTTTCCCCAATGGCCTCTATCTCCAAATACCATTACTCTTCATTTTAGAGTTGCAGCATGTGAATTTTGAGGGGACACAATTCAGTTTATAGTATCCTCTCTCTAGCCCTCCAAAATTCACATCCTTCTCACATACAAAATACACTCATTCTGTCCATCAGCCCAAGGAGTCTTAACTTGTTCCAGAATAAACTCTAAAGTCTAAAATGTGAAGTCATATCAAAATATCATCTAAAGCACAAATGGGTGAGACTCAAGGAATGATTCATTCAGAGGCAAAATTCCCCTCCTACTGTGAACTTGTGAAACCAGACGATTTATGTCTGACTTCCAAAATACAGTGATGGGGCAGGCACACAATAGACATTTTTGTTCCAAAAGGAATAAATTGGAAGAAAGACAGGAGTGATGGTTCCCAAGCAAATCCAAACCCAAGCAAATTCTATTAGATCTTTAGGCTGGAGAATAATCCTCTTTATCTCAATGATGCCTTCCAGTCCCACTGGGGTGACAGAATCATCCCAGGTGGAGGTTGTCTGACCTGTTGAAACTTAGGCAGTGACCCTGATGATATCTGTGTCTCTTTCAGGGTCATTTTTCTCTGCCTTAAAATAGTACACTTTTGTGGCGAAATAGCTCTATTTTTCCATCCTGTCAGTTTCAAAAAGGCTGACAGTCTGAGTTCATTTTGTCCCAACTCCATTCTTTTCTGCTCAAACTGACATTATTTCTGCTTATATAATTCCACAAACTATCTATGAATTGATAATCTAACCACATTATTGATGTTCTCTTTGGTACATGTTTTTTAATTTTTTGTAATATGAATAGGCTGAAAATAATCCAATTTGTTAAGTTCTGGTTTCTTTTTTTCTTGACAGATCCTTCTTCAATGTGTCTCTGTCCTTTCACATTTTACTATAAACATGTGGGAAGATCCAAACTGCTCCTTCAATACTTCGCTTAGGAATCTTGTCAGCTAAAAATCCAATTTTGTGGCTTACAAGTTTGACCTTCCATAAAACACTAGACCACAGTTCAGCCAATAACAAAGACTTACATTCCACATTCCGCCACTTTCCCATAATATGCATTTTTTGCTCAACAGAGACCAAAAGCGCTCTTAACATCCATATTTCTAGCATGCACCTCAAAACCCTTCCAGCTCTTATACCCATGATCCAGTTTCAAAGCCACTCCCATATGTTTAGGCAATTGTTACAGGAGCACCCCAATTCCTGGTATCAAAATCTGCATTAGAGTTTTACAGAGAAACAGAACCAATAGGAGTTACAGAATATATACTTGTGTGTGTGTACGTGTGTGTGTGTGTGTCTATGTACACAAAATCATCTATATATAAATAATATTATGAAATATATACATAATCTTGGAGGCTAAGAAAGACATCCCATGGTCTGCAGTTGGCAAACTAGAGACCCAGTTCACAGGTCATAGTTCGTGTTATAGTTCATGTCATAGCTTGCAAGCCATGTCATAGTTCAAAAATCAGGAGTTCATGTCATAGTTCGAAAGCCAGGAAGATCTATGCTTCAGTTCAAGCAGTCAGGCAGAGGAAGTTCCCATTTTCTCAGTCTTTTTGTTCTACTTAAGTCTCTATTTGATTGTACGAGCCCAACCCGCATTAGAAAAGGCAATCTTCTTTACTCAGTCCACCTGTTCAATTGTTCATCTCCTTTAGGAGCACCCTCAGAGACACTCACAGAATAATGTTTTACCACATGCTTGGACATTCTATGGTCCAGTCAATTGGACACGTAGAATTATTCATCACATACCTGATGCTTCAAGCAGCCAGGACAAGGCTGGATACAGCTAAACAGCTTGGAAGGTTGTCATTTCTATGAAAGGCCAATGAGAAAATCCAGAACCTAAGTACCATGAGTTTTCCCCCATTCACTCTGTAGTATAGTACAGTGATATCTTCCACTCAGCATTTTAATGCTGGCCATCACTTCCAGTTTTGATCTTTCTCATCTATTGTCATTCTCAACTTCATTCTTCAGAAGCTCATCTTTGACTTTTTCCTCTTTAATGATTCCTGTGGCAGACTTAGAACTGGCATATGGCTTGTCCATGTCAGCCTTTCTTTGACAAAATTTCTGCCTTCAAAGCACTGGCTGCAGGTGACCGTGCTGTGGTAGTAGCCTGTGTAGAAGCACTCTACATGAAATCTCTTTAGCTAATACTCTGATAGTCTCATCTGTTACTATTCTGTGGATGTTTGTGACCTCTTGAAATTTACACGTTGGAGTCCTAACTCCCAAAGATGGTATTAAGAGATAGGGCTTTGGAAGGTGATTGGATCACGAGGGATTCAGCCTCATGAATAGAATTGATGCCCTTATAAAAGGGACCTGAGAGAGATGGTTTTCTCTTTCCACCATGTGAGGATACAGCAAGACAGCACTGTTTTGTAAACCAGAAAGTGGGTGCTCATCGAACCTGCTGGTGCTTTGGTCTTGGACTTCACAGCCTCCACAGCTGTAAGAATTAAATTTCTGCTGTTTATAAGCTACTTGGTCTATGCTATTTTGTTATAGCTGCCATAATGGAACAAGACACCGACCCACCTGTGAAAGGAATTGAACAGTATTGCATCGATACAAGATATGTCTATTTTATTGATTTGTCGCTTTTTCTTCCCAGCATGATAGAGCATATCGTATGCTATGGCTTTCCCTACCAACTATATTAAAGTGCTATGGCTTATGAAATGCCCGATACAGATGCATTGATTTTATTTCCCACATATTTTTTCATGATGTGCATTATTTGCCACTTATTTTTACCAGGAATCTTATTCAGTCTTCCAATACCCGAGAAGTCCCCTCCGAAATAGCATCTCAGTGTGTCATTATTTTCAACATCTCATTCACAGTTTTGAGTGACAAGAAAGTCTATTTCATCAATGTACTGAGAATTA
This sequence comes from Carlito syrichta, assembly GCF_000164805.1. Taxonomy (NCBI): domain Eukaryota; kingdom Metazoa; phylum Chordata; class Mammalia; order Primates; family Tarsiidae; genus Carlito; species Carlito syrichta. Next base: position 662,489 of record NW_007260508.1, read on the forward strand.
ATCAGTTTCTCTGGGATAGATGCAAGCTAACCAACCTCAAGGAATTGATGCATAAAATTGGAATTAAAATTTGTTATTTTATAACAAAAAACAACTCTCCCAAGTAGACTGAATGTCTACATTTAATGGTCAGTCTTTCCTCTCCCTGTGAAAAATCAATATGAGTAGTCAAATTAAAATATGAAGATTGCTTGATGAGTATAATCTCAGAACACCAAAAAACAGAAAGTCTAGCAGGGTCCTTGGGAAATATAATTAGAGACTTTCTCTTTGGCTCTGGTGAAATATCTGCCTTGAATAGCAAATATTCATATTTTTTAAGGAGAATATTCTTTCTATGAATAATAATATGGCAATTAAGTCTCTCAGAAAGGCATTTTGATTTAAAAAGACACTATGCATTTTTTTCGCATAGTATATATTATTTTTTGTTCACATTTTTATGGCTAATAAAATAGTGATTGTTTTAGGTAATTGAATTAGACCCCTATTTGAAATAATCTCTTTCATCTAAACTTGAAATATCGCTAGAAAAGAAGGGATAGAATATTTTAAAGATTAATGGTGAAAAACATAGTAAAACAAAAGTCTCATCATCTTTCTTGTTTTACAGATGGAAGTGTATATAACTTGGTATATTTTGTTAAAATGAAATTTATTTGCACTAACTATATAACTTGGGTTCATATTATTTAGAAACACATTATTATTGATTAACTCTTAAAAGAAAGCAAATATACTTTTTAAAAAAACAAATAAAGAGGTAGTACATTTTTCGATACTCTTTTAAAATTTGAGTTGTCTACATAAGAGTATCACTTGAAAGAATGCAAAACTGTCCGCACAAAGCAGGCTGTCGAAAACCCAGCAGGTCAAGGCTGCGGTGGCCGGAAGCGGCCACTGCACTCCAGTCTGGGCGACAGAGTGAGACTCCAACTCAAAAAAAAAAAGAATTTCTACAGACAAGACCAGTACTTTTCTTTGAAGACTGTTTTTTTCTTTGCTCCAAAATATGAAACAAGAGCGATTAAGCCACCAAAGTTGTATAGCCATAGTGCACAGAAGTATTGATTCGATTCTACATCATTCTCATAAATATATGTCCTCGTTTATAAAATAAGTTAATAAAATAAGTTAAACATTACCCATACAGTAACCAAACTTGAGGAATAAATTGTGAATCTTCCTGAACAAAAATTTCTCATAAAATATGGTCTGAAGTTACAACAAATAGTGTAAACTAATTAAATTTGGAAGATACTTGGCAAAAATGATAATTTAAATAAAGTAATAAAGCTGAAGTTAGAAAATTATAAATTATAGGGCCAAATTATAGATTGAGCTGGTTTCTATGTTTGGCAACCAGTATAAAAAAATAGTTGTTTGTTACTATTTTCTGAGGAGTAGAAGGGAAAAGATCAGAAAGTTGAAGTTTGGAAAAGTTGGAAGGAAAAGACACACATCCACGCAAATGATCATTTCTCGAGATATTTCAGACCTTTAAGGTCATTGCTTAAAAGAAAGGTCCTCAGCCAGGCTCGGTGACTCAGCCTGTAATCCCGCGCCTTTGGGAGGCTGAGGTGAGTGGATTGCCTGAGCCCGCGGGTTCGAGACCCGCCTGGGCAGCGAGACCTCATCTCTACAATAAATCAAAAAATCAGCCGGGCCTGGTAGTACATGCCTGTAATTCCGGCTACTTGGAAGGATGAGGCGGACGGATCGCCGGAGCCCACCAGGTCGAGGCTGCGGTGGCTGGGAGCGGCCACTGCACTCCAGTCTGGGTGACAGAGTGAGACTCCAACTCAAAAAAAAAAAAAAGAAAGGTCCTCAAAGCAGAATTCTGTTTACAGGACTGTGAACGATCATGTCATCTGTGAAGGCTTTCTGACAAGCTTACTTTTGGGCCAATCTAGAAGGAATCTCCCCCAAAGAAGTACCAAAAACAAACTAAATTCCGGGGACTGGGAGCAGTGCCTAATGTCTATAATCCCATTTCATTGGGAGGATTGCTTGAGGCCAGGAATTCAAGACTAGCCCAGGCAAATAGCAAGATCTCATCTTTACCAAAAAAATTGAAAAGTTAACTGGGTATGGTGGTATGCACTTGTCATTCCGACTGCTGGGGAAGCTTAGGTGAGAGGATCACTTGAGCCCAAGAGTTCAAGGTTGCAGTGAGCTATGATCATGCCACTGTACTCTGACTTGGGTGAGAGAAACCCTGTAGATAAAATAAAATGAAATAAAATAAAATAGAATAAAACAAAGTACAGTAAAATAAAATATAGTATAATAAGTCTAATTGGGAATGAAACAATTTACGGGTACGAATAGTTTTTGCATTGCTACAATGGCAAAGAAATTTACATAGGGGATTTACTCAATGTGATTAATTTCATTTAGTTGCACTAAATAAAATAGAACTCTGGACAAACTATAAAAGGATCATTAGATCTACAAGATATGAGGTTCTTACCTCTTATGTAAACATACATTCGCCTATAACAAATACTGCCCTTGAAGATAAGGAAAAGTTGTAAAACTATTATGCAAAATCTTCACCAGACACACAGGAAGTAATGATTTAAACACATAGAAAAAAGAATATTGGTTGAACTAGGCACTATTCTTTAGCTACCTTACTCATCCTTACTCTGGCCTGGGTCATGGTGATGAAAAATGAAACGGATAAAGTTAAAACTTTTTAATAACCCACTATGGGAAATCAAAGGAGAGTGTTTCTCTCACAGCACTTCAGATGGAATTCCACACCTTCTCAGACAACAGAAAGTTATGAGCCGAATTCAAAATCCTTAAATTGTTTTCTGTTCTTTGACATGATAGCTCAAACATTCATTATCTTGATGATCAAAACGAGCTCTTTTAAAATCATGTGCCACTCCTTTCCACCCTAAACTCCAACCAGTAATGTCTGGGAGTTTTCCTTGTCACTGCTTCATAAATGCGAAAGAGCTTCCCTCCAGACCTGCCTCTTTGACTTGTCAACACAGTGCTGTGACCGCTGCCGTGTCCACCGCAGTGGGCACAGCTGCCTTTACTGACAATAACTCCCAATGTTCCACTCATCCTAACTTCTGGATCCCCCCACCATTGCCCATCGCCACTTCTGACTGACTGCTCAAGAAATTGAATTTCACTGTAGTACTGGAGTTCGCATTACTATGACACACCTTTGGAAAAAGAAGGCTGGGTTTAGTGTGCGGTCCACACTCGCCTTCCCCTAAACAGCACAGCTTATCTCTCCAATGACATGACCACAGTTCATCACATGGAAATGCCTTTGATTCTCTGCCCATGTCCCTCAAGCTCCCAGAGAAGAAGAAACCCAACCTCATCAAAATTCGAAGTCCGTTTTTTTTTTCCTGCTTCAGCATTAGCTCCTTAGCTTGGTTGCTGTAATAGATACATAACTAGGTGGATTAAACAACATTTTATTTCTCACACTGGGAGACTGGAAAGTCCAAGATCAAGGTGCCAGGATGTTCAGTGTGTGGTGGAAGACCTCTTTCTGGTTTGTAAATGTCCTCGTTCTTGCTATATCTTCCTATGACTGACAAAAAGATCATCTCTCTCCTTTCTCTTTTTATAAGGGCACTAATTCTCTTCATTAGGGCTCCACCCTTGTGACCTAATTATATTCCAAAGATTCCACCTCCAAACACCATCGCATTGGGTATTAGGGATACAATATATGAGGTTGGGGAGTGGGATGAAAAAAATATCCAGCCCATAACCCTACACATCAGGAAAAAAGGCAGAAAGTGTCCATTTATTTTCAAAGGAGAATGCACCTCTTCTCAGTAGTTGTTCATTATACAATTTCTCCAGTCAAACAATCATAACATAGTATGATGGGTACATTCCTTTAGATATCTAAAGTGAATGTTTGCAGACATTCACCACTGTGAAGTTTTAAGATGAGCATTAAATATATTATGCTGCATTTCATAAACAACGTATTTTATGAATTGGCATCTAAGCGGAGGGCCCAAGAGAATACATTTACATGTGTGATGCCATGAAAAAATGCCAATTGAAAAGCAATTTTGCTATATTTCAGCAACTTCAACCAGCTCCGTTCCACCTTCGATCTTGATGTCCAAGAGTACAGAAATAGTTATCTCTAGCGTGGAAAACTGAGAGTAAATAAATATTAAAGGACTACTGAAATGTAGTTAAACAGATAATTAATCAGTGTGTGTTTTGTTAAGATAGACAATTCCTATGGGACTATATCAAGAATGCATTGCTACCATAATAGCAATCCACTTGAAAACTGCCATCATAGTGGTAAGTGCAATACTTTAGCCTATGCCCACATTGTTTGACTTTCACGACTGGAGGTTGAAACGCTCTAAAATCTTGAATTTGGGTGGACTGTGCTTTCCAAAAGTTAAATCTTTTGTGGACACTTGGATATAAAGCTCACAAATAAATCTCACTGGTGTTTAAAGAAAGCAAGCTTATTATCGAGGCATTAATACTATTTTGCAGTTTGGTGTTAGCAAAAAAAATGTAATTGCTAATTAAGTGGTTTAATGTGAAATAATCAAACCTAGCTTAGCGGCAACAATACAAGAATGCAAGAATATATCAAGTTTATAATTTTGAACCACCTACTGAATTTCTAGACCAAGTCATCGACAGAGCTCACCTGTATACTGGCTGGCTATGACTTTCCGTGATGGTCAGAGAAGATGTAAATTTTGACTTTACTTTAACACAAGGATCCAGATACTAACCAAAAATCACTCCCGAGGTATGGGATGAAGTGTGATTGTTCAAGATGAAGAAAGGAGAAATTATTGCATGTAGGACTACAATAAACAAATAACTAATTAAATGAGGAGATACAACATCATCATGGCCTAAGCCTTACCATTGGGTCAAGACAAGCTTTAAAAATCAGATCTCCACAAGACAGCTTCCATTTGTTCTGAGAGATGAAGGCAGGGTAAGAGACATGAAGGACAGGGGACAATTTTCTGGGTGGGATTATGCGATACATTTACATCTAGGTGAAATTTGTCATGTTTCTTTCAACTGCTGCTCACCGCCTCTCCCCTGGATCCTAATATTCATAGTGGGGAGAAACAATAGCTGGATGTATGTTCAGTTTGGAAGACATCCATGATGTACCCACTGTGTACTATCTTGGACTGAAAATGAATAGCAATGCCTTTAACAGTTCAACTTTGCTTTATTGATCTCTGTTCCTTTCTTATGGAAGAACTGAGAGGCACTAACATCTTTGTGCATACATTTCTAACCCAGGGCAATTTATTACAATGAATTTATATGTTTTAGTATTTTTTTAAAGAGTAATCGATAGAATTTGTAGAAAATCAATTTTCCATTTTCTCTTCTTTTTTATAAACAAATGCATGAAATAATTATTCTGTAATTTCCAACACTTTTATTTCCAGTTTTTAGGTTTTTTTTTTTTTAATTTGACACAGGGTATTAATTTCAACATGGTTGAAACACTTAGAATGGCACCAATGCTTATTTGCATACTTTATCACTTATTTCTATAAAATAAGTTCAAAAAATGAAGCTTGAATGAGTTGAAGAAACTGTGCGTATATGGGGGGTAAGATAGAGAGAATGCTCCCTATGCTTTCTGTGGGCCTAAAATTTTAAATTTTTTTGTCTTTTTTAACTTAAAAAATAGACACTTTTTTGGAGCAAATTTGTATAGGTATGCCTAACTTTACACATGTATCATCATCTTAGAAGATTATAAATTACAATTAACTGTAAAAAGAGAGACACACAGCACTTATGCCCAGCCTGGGACAAGGGATAGTAACTATGGTACTCTTTGTATAGACACCATGGCCTGATCGCACAACAGTGGAATGGTGACCGTTTGGATTAAAAAATAATTTCAGGCTGAACTCCCCCATGACAGCCTTAACTGTAAGCATTAAAATAGTTACAATTATTTGTAATCAAAACAATTATACAACTGCTCATCTTTGATATGCAGTTATTGCCTTGCCATATTTACAATATGAACAAAAAGAAGAGAAATATAATGTTTATTTGACATAATTCAGCTTATGAGAAAAGGACAAGAAGTCACTTTTCCTTAACGGCCAGATGCTGGGTTCAATCTTCATTTATTCTTTGTCTTCAAAGACACAGTCACACAAGACCTCATAGAGTGATCCAAACAAGGGGAAAAGATCAGAGTAATGGATAAGATTCTTAACACTTCCAATTTCCTTTTGCAGTCTCTCTTTTTTTCCCTCTGTACTACCCATCTGAGTATAGCAGTTACTATATTTAATAATCACAGTTTGAGAAAAATGATGGCAACTGTGCTGTCATTTTTTAAAAACCTGAACGCATGAGTCATTTAAAAATGAAAGGATAATTTGAGTACTTGAGAGGATTTAGGCAGCTGGGGAATGGATGAAACTAAGCAAACTGGTAAGGTGAAGCACAACCTTTAAGTCACCGACAGATCATTTTGACTCTCCAGATTGGAAGCAAGGTAGATAAGCCCTATATTTACCCATTCAAAAAGGCAATTTTGACTCGGACTCACCCAAAACACCCTACAAGGAAACTAAAAAGCATCCAGAAACTGTCCTCAGTTAATAGATCTTTTTACAAGACCACATTTAGTTCCTGACATTACTGGAAAAAAATAACTCATTGTATCCAACTGACCTCTAAGTCAACAAAATTGATCAGACTATCATTTAATAGAATCCAGTCCAAACTAAACTGTAAAAAAAAAATTAAAGGAAAGAAAAAGAAAAGAAAGAAAATTTCTAAATACACACTTCTAGAACATATTAGAAAAATACATTCCTTTATTAGTGTCTTGTATTTTGAATATTTTTCTGTATTGTAAATGCAACAAACAGCTTCATTTTTATTGGTTTGTTAGTGGTTCATGGCTAGTGCCTCTATGTTCTTCCTGGCATGTAACAACTTAAAGGATGGAAGGCTTGATTCAAAAGTCTCTTTCATATTTCTGCTGAAATTACAATGTAATAGTAACTATAAATGGGGTCACACAAAAATATTACATACAGTAGAGAGGAAGAAATGAAACAGAAGAGAGAACTGAAGAATAAGATCACAAGCACCCTGATATTCCTGAAGAGATGAATTAATGAAAAATGACACAGCTGAACATTTCTCCTACTTCTTTTCTTGGGTTAAAAGAGAAAAAAAGGGGTAAAAGACAGAACATCTGAATTTTAAAAATTTTGTTCTGTTTTGGTCCAGATATGACAAATCCCTGCTGTTCTTTGCAGTATACCATAGTTTCTCAAATTTAATTAGCAAGCACACAGTGGACACCTGGAAATAAAGATAGAAGAATAATTCTTGGCAGTCACCAAGTATTTCTCACTACAAAGCATTAAAAAAATCCTCACTGCCACTGTGCATAGAACAAATGAAACACGGACCTAACACCATCCCCACAGAGTATTCAAGCCTTCAGACTCCCAAAGGTGAACATCTTGCCTGCAATGCAGTGGCCAGAATCCTAAGTAGACATCAGTGATGGAAGCTGCATCATTTCAAGCTGATTGTTAAGATAGTGGCTCCAAACCTCATTGCTTAGTTCAGCCGTTCTCAAGGTGTGGTTTCTGCGCAAAGATTATCAGCATCACCTGTACTTGTTAGAATGCCAATTCTCATGTCCATGCCAGACCTGCTAAATCAGAAATTCTGGGTTTTTTCAGACCTCCCGGTGATTCCAATGCATGCTCGAGTGTGGGAACGACTGGTGTCATTATTAGAGGTTGATAATAAATAACTTATTATAGGAAAGACCGCTGACTTTTAACATGGTCTCAAAAAAAAAAAGGCTTAAAGATAACATAAGTGACAAGCAAACAGGACCACTGGAGATGATTCAAGACAGCTTGGGAGAAAAGGGGGGGAAATGGAACAAAAATGGGTATTGATTTTTCTTTTTTCCTGATTAAAGTCTGGATGTTTTCAGCCATTTATGAGTCTCAAGCAGAGAGTCTATTCATGGCATGCAGATACTCCACAGTTGGAGACCAGAAATGATACTTCAGCTGCGATGCACTTGACGTGGCTTGTCTGCCTCTAAGACTGTGAGTGGTATAAAGTGGGTCTAGATGGTCCTGAAAACGTGTGCTTACTATAGGCCAAGGCCTTGGAGAAGCATCCAGAAGAAATACATTTGTGTCCTTAATTGAAAAAGAATAAATTTGTGTCCTTAATTTAATTCATGCCAGGCTGAATTTGAGCGTCTCTGGTTGCAGTTGAGATGAAAAGGCCTTTAAACACAGGGATACTCAGGAATAGTCATTGCTTATAAGCAAACCTCAGAGGGTTCAGCGAGCATGTTTGATAGAATTATCTCTTGATTAAACATCTCAACTTAAATCGGGTAGGAGGTCTCTAGTGTATATGTTATTAAGGGAAGAATTTGTAAAGAATACATCCACCTCACAAAATTATCTGGCAATCTTTACTTGAAGAAAATTTGCATAAGATATACAGGTTGCTACTATCATGAAGATAAAAAACAGAGTGACTACCATGACATACAATGGATTTCTTTATTTTTCTTATTTTATTTTAAAGATGTGGGGTACAATTCAGAGTTAGGTATACGAATGTTCATTATGCAAGTACCCTTGTTGATGAGGTGTGCCCCTCCCTCCCCTAGCAGTTTCCCTCAACTGCCAATCCCACCCCTCCCCTAGCAGTTTCCCTCAACTGCCAATCCCACCCCTCCCCTAGCAGTTTTCCCCCACTGCCAATCTCTTTCTTATAGTAATATGACAGCTGTTCAAGGTCCACTTATGAGTGAGAACATATGGTACTCTGTTCTTTGTTTCTGTGATAGATCACTAAGTATGATCGAATCCAAATCCATCCAAGTTGCTGCAGAGTCCATATATTTGTCCTTCTTTATGGCTGCATCATATTTCATTGTTTATATGCACCACATTTTTTTTATCCAATTCAGTTTCAATAGGCAGCATGATTGGTTCCTTGGTTTTGCTATTGTGAATAGAGCTGCAACAAACATGCATGTGCAGGTATATTTTTGGTAGAATGATTTGAGTTCCTCCGGGTATATTCCCAATGGAAGGATTGCTGGATCATATGGAAGGTCAATTTCCAGTTCTTTCAGAAATCGCCACAGATTTCCTTTGTCACGTGTGCTTTGGTATGTCAATGCATAATCACTCTACTTCTTTACTTTCCTCTCTGTAGATTTTCTTTCTTTCAGAATACTTCTTTCTACCAAATGATGAAGTTAACCACACATTTCTTCTTCTAAAGATATTAGGTAAGTTTTATTTCAGTCAAAATGTCTAACCAAATATCTCAACATGCCAGGCATCATAGAAGAGTTTAAAATATGGCTTTCTGTAGGAGGAAATAAGACAAATAAAATACTCATAACACTTACTATGAACTAAATACTTTCAAAATTCACCTTATTGCTAGGCATTGATGCTCCCACATATTACAGGTGAAAAAACTAAAGCCGGTGGAGTTAAGCAACTTGCTTAAGACAGCAGAATCATAAAATAAAAAGCAGCATTGCAAGTCAGGCAAGCAGGCACGAAACAAAAGCATATTCTCTTTATATTACACAACAAAGAGGTATGCCAATGGGTATAATAATCAATAGGCAGACAGAACGAAGTATTTATTGTCCCCATTTTAACTAATTATATAGTATTTTTAGTGCTCTAAGTCAATGCTGTCCAACAGAAATATAATGTGAACTACATATGTAGTTGTAAATTCTCTAGTAACTACATTAAATATATTAAAAAGTAACATTCATTTTTTTAAAAATGTATTTTTGCCAGGTGCAGTGGTATACACCTGTAATGCCAACTACTGCTTGGCTGAAGTTGGAGGAACTCTTGAGTCCAGAAGTTCAAGACCAGTCTAGGCAACACAGATTCCATCTCAAAAAAAAAAAAAAAATTTATTTAACACATTCTGTCTAAAATATTATCATTTCAACATGATCATCAATAACAAAATTTACTAATAAGATATTTGTATTTTGACAACTATGATTTTGGCTTCAGTTTGTATTTAACACTTACAATACATCTCAATTTAAATTAGCCACCTGAGTTAGTAGTTACCACATTAAACCTTTCAGCTCTAGGTGTTTATTGAATACCCCGTTTCTATACAGCATGGACTTATGCTTTATGGTGGATAGATAATGAGACTTCAGTTTCTATTCTCAAGGCACCTTTAACAGTGTTGGAAGAATAATGATGTTTCCTGTTTTTTTAAATTCCCCCCCATAACAAATTATGCGACCTGATTTTTTGCATATGTGAGGGATTTTCCATTTACCAGCAGAAGAGATGACTGCTGCACAATTAATGATATTCTTATTAAGAAAAATGCAAAAAATTAAACAAGGAGAACAAAAATCCCTGCATGATGAATTTCCAATGCCCAAAGACTGAAGTGTTGCAGGTTTAAGAAAAACCTGCAGAGAGATTATGCTAGGATTGGTACTCAGTTAATGAACTGTGAAGACTTCTTAGCAGAGAAAATTGGAGAAGTAATGGTGTTAAAAGAATTCCTAGAGGCCTGACCAGCGGGCTTCCAGTAGTGGTTAATTGCCAAGCTCCAAAGGAGAGTAAGACAGGCAGCTCAATTGACTGCTAGGAAGATGGGCAGTTGGTTTCTTGTCTTGTAGCAAGAATGCGAATTGGCCACAAAAAAAAGGCAATCATAAAAAAAAATTAAGCTTTCCCTTGGAATTTTGTGCTCTAGAGAGCATCACCCTCTTGGATTCAAAGGTCTGGACTTTCACAGGACATGCATCAGGAGATCATTGACTCTCACTATCAGCCAGCTAGTGGTGCTCTTAGTCTGGTCGCCAAACCAAGCTCCACTCCCAGGTAGATTCGCACATTTCTTTAAGCTAGCCTCCAGTCGTACACTGATCTGTTCAGAGATTTATCGAGAGTCAGATGAGAGGTAGACACTGTGCTAAATCAAGAGGGGCCACAACTGAATTTAAGTGTATAAAAAAGTCCTTTAAGACAGAGACAAGGGTGACTGTTTCTGGTGAGCCATAAGGGTATCACGGTTTCCTTCAAGGTTTCATGGAAGTGGTGAAGTCAGAGGTGAGTCATGAAGCATGAACCTTTGGTGGATTGGGCAATCCTGGCATAGGAAGAAGTTTATTTCTGAATTCCCAAGCAAAAACCCTTATTAATAAGACCACTATGCTTCCTGTTTGGCTAGGACAATCCAAAATTACCTCTGTTTTGATGAGATTATCAACTGTTCCTCTTTATTCTCAAGGACAATGCTCCCTTCCAATGATAAAGTTCATGGTGGCTCTTTCTGTCAAATATTGGATGATTTTGAGACAGGAGATAGCTAGAGAAAGCCTAGGTAGACAGACAGGGCGGGTCCTCTGGTAACAATGTAACAAAATTCCTCCAGTAACAATGGTGCAAACTTGTGGCAGGCCTGTCATGCTCAGCTTTGTTGGTAAACAAGCTCTCTGCTACCCTCTCAAGCAAGAGCTCATTGCAGGGATCAAAAAGCAGCCAATCAACTTGCTGCCAATTACCCACCAATCAGTTCACCATTAGGCCCCTACCTCTTTCCAGTTGGTCCTTAGTACTGACCAATCAAAACAGCTACTGCCAGTTAATCAGCTCACAGCTAGTGCTAGCTGATCAACTCAGTCTTAGGGCCATATAAGCACCAGGTTTCAGCTCCAAATCAGCAACTCCTTGCGATCCCCTCCCACTGTGGGAGTTTTTCTGTCCTCTCAGTAAATCCTGCTTTCTCACTTTCTGGCTGTCTGAAAAGCACTGCACCCCAGAGGATGGCTTGCCAGCTAAGGAAGCCAGCTGAACCAAGAGAGCTTCTGGAAGAAGGTGAGACTCCGAAGCTGAGACAATCCTGGGGATAGGCTTGCCAGCCCACTGAACCAGCAACACTCTCGGGGCTTGGCTTGCTAGCCCATTGGAGCCAACACTTCTGGGGCTAGGCTTACCAGCCCTTCGAGATGACCCTCTCTGGGGCTTGGCTGGCTAACCCTTTGAGCTGATACTCTTGAAGCCCAGACTGACCTGAAAAATCCGTATCACCTTGCTGGAAGATAAACTTCTTTTCACAAAACTGTAAATGAGGACATAATGATCATCTGTTTCCTGACAAATGTCACGTGATCGAAGACACATATAAAGCGGGCTTTTAGGCCATCCTATACATGGCGGAGGAAGTAATCCGGAAATGGATATGAGTGTGCGTTGGTCTGTTACACGTATGTGAGAACGTACATTATGTTACGTGGTGTTAAGTATGACGCAAAATAACAAAAAGTAGGTCACAGGATGACAGTTGAAGAATGAATGTTGTTTTATAGACAGAGGTCAGAGAAGGTCTTTCTTAACAGGAGCCGTTTAACAAGGAATCTGGAAGACATGAGTAAGCAAGCCAGAGGGATCTCTAGGGGGAAAGGGGCCCAGGCAGAGGAAATAGCAAGTGTAGAGGACATAAGACGAGAGGAATCTTGGCATGTTTGAGGAGTAACAAGGTAGCCAGAGAGGTTAGAGAGAAAGTGAGTGGGAGAACGCTCATAGATGAAGTCAGAGCAATAGTAAAGGACCAGATCATGGAAGTTATGACTTGCGAATTTGGTTTTAGTTTGACAAGCTACGGGAATGCACTGAAAAAATTGTGAGCAGTGTACTGGCAGGGCCTGGCTTGGTTTTTAGAGGAATCACTCTAGCTGCTGTTTGGAAAATGGACTGAAGTAGAAGGGGAGTGGGGTGCTTAGAAGGCCCAAGCTTTTTTATTAATGTTATTCATTTGGAACTTCAGCTTAGAAGCATATTTTGTTATTGCCTTTGATATCTTCATTTCAATAGTCTCTTTGTTTAAAAAGTCCTTTGTTCATTTTAGTCTAATTTATTTCCTGTCTTTCTACAGACAAAAACCAAAAGAAAGAATTGACCTTTTCATAGTCTAAGGTCACTGAGACTAAGCATGAGCCCTGCTGTCTCCTTGTACTGAGGAATTGACAGGCACTAATTTGTTAAAAATGTGAACTCAATCCTGCTGCCCATTGAAACTAGAATGGATTTTTCTTTAAATGTGGTACATATACATGATGGAATATTACGCAGCCATAAAGAAGGACAAACATGAACTTCAGAACAACTTGGATGGATTTTTTTTTTGAGTTGGACTCTCACTCTGTTGCCCAGATTGGAGTGCAGTGACATGCTCCCGGTCACTGCAGCCTCCATCTGCTGGGCTCCGGCGATCCTTCCATCTCAACTTTCCAAGTAGCCAAGTAGCCAGAACTCCAGGCGCGCGCAACCACATCTGGCTAATTTTTTATTTTTACCATAGAGACGAGGTCTTGTCAAGTTGCCCGGACAGGTCTTGAACCCGTGGGCTCAGGCAATCCACTCGCCTCAGCCTCCCAAAGTGCTGAGATTACAGGCTGAGCCACTGAGACCGGCCTTGGATGGATTTAGAGTCAATCATACTCAGTGATCTATCACAGAAACAAAGAACAGAGCATCACATGTTCTCACTAATAACATTTACCATAATACTATAAGAAAGGGATTGGCAGTAGTGGGACACTGCTGGGGGTGGGGGTGGGGGCACCTGGCATCCATCAGGGTACTTGATCTCAAATCAGGCAAAGTGGGCACCAAAGGGAGGCCCAAATTTTACCTATACGATCACTACTTGAATACCTAATCCTGAATTGTACCCCACATCTTACAAAAAAAAATTAACTTGAACTTAAAATACGTCATTGTTTCTTACAAACTCCATCCATTCTTTTCTGCAATTGTTCTCTCTTCTTCCAACACTTGCCCTTGAGATCCTAATGCTTTGCTTTCCTATCACAGTGAATCTTCATTACGCCTGTCAAGAACTGTAAAGTGTTTGAGATGGTAACACACCTGCAAGCCAGCAAGTTGGCCTGGTTCAGTTTCGTGGATGCTGGTAGGAAATATGAGACTACTTCATCAGAGACAAAAGTCTTTCTTCCAGCAGAGCAAGCTGAATGATCCTACTGGTCACCTCAGTTCCTTGTGACCCTCAAGTCACATGGAGATGATACGTAGAAGCCTAGGTAGGTGTTGTGCACACAGTGGGATTTTGTTGAATAATCTCAATCTTAGAGAACCTTAGTCTTCTACAATGGGCTGCAAGCAAACTTACCCAAATTTTGCTTGATAACACACATTAATTCATTATATCAGAGAGCACATATTTGCTCTGCAAAGGGTACTGTATCTTTCTTCCAAGGTGAAACTATATAAACAACCTTGAAAAGATCATCCAGAACAAAAGGCAGCCAGCGACTTTACTATCAAGGCACGCAGAAACATAAGACACCCATGAACAATTATTTCCCCACATGGTTGCCTAAAGAGCCCAACTAGATAAGTGCAGTTAATATGATGGCCAGTGCCATGAGGTTAATAAATAATTGTTGGTTAATATCAGGGTCAGCTACATTTTGAAAAGGGATTTCTAGACATTTGGAGGAATAGAATACAATGAAATAAACTTCAACTTCTGGGATGTAAACACTAGAACGGTTTACTGAGTGAAAATGATAAAGGCAAAGTATTCTTTATCAATGCACCTTGATTCAAAATAATCAGAGGGTCACAATGTCAGCCCAAATCTCCCATGAAAGTTCGCCTTTTGTTAGAAAGCTCATTATATGAAAATATCCCATTGATATCTAGGATCAAAAACAGCTACTCCTATTCATTTTACATGAGCGACTATAATGACAATTGACTGGTATATAATTCAAGAGCATATTTTTCTCTAATTGTAAATATTCATATATATATTTTTATTGAAAGTTGTGCTCTAAATATGTATTTTTTTAGTAAATATGTAAGTGTTGGCTTTGTGCTACTTACTTGCTGCAGTATGCTTCATTTTTCTCAATATTTGCAAATATTGCCAACATTTTTCTAGTTTATCAGTAAATACCTCATTCCCCAATAATGGTTGTCTTAAAGAAAATCTAAATTCTATAGAAATAATTCCATGTTCTTTTAAAAATTACTACTACAATGGATACTATTTGCACACCGGTTGATGTAAGTTCTGAGAATATTGTCATTATGGTGTGATCTTAAACAAATAGTGCAAATCAGCACCTAATTATCAAAGAAATTGAGAGAAGACTTCCAGGATTCCATTTATGGCCATTAGATAATATAATTATATCTCTAAAGATTAACTTGTCAAATTTGAAAATATTGTCCTGATTAAAGCATTGGCTTCCAAAAATTAACATGAATTGGCATTTTTTATTTTCCTCATACTTCTGTCATGTGCCATAAACTCTTTAAAGTGACAAAATAATATTCACGTTGAGACACTAAGGGGAAATAAAAAATTCAAATATCATAATGCTTATTTTATTGCACACACTTAGCTTGTACTATATAAGGGATAGACTCCCACAAAAAACTGGCATTATCTTTTAAAAGACTGACCCCTTGTAGTACACTTGGAATCTGTTCCTCTGTATTCAATGGTCAACCAAAGTTTATATCTGGAAGTTTGGAGATGATTGCATCATGATTTGTGGAAGAAATGTTCCGAGTGTGGCTAACAGGTGACCGGTTCCTACACTACAACAGTGCACCTGCCCACACTGCACTAAGTGTTCAGCAGTTTTTGACCAAAAACGGCATGAGTCCCCCCATGCCCCACCCTCCGTATTCACCTGATCTCACACCAAGCGACTTTTTTTGTTTGTGTGTTTCTCCTGATGAAAAATGTGCTCAAAGAGAAATGTTTCACCATTATGGAAGAGGTGAAACAAACAAACAAACAAACAAAAAATGGCAGAAGTACTAAAAAGATATCAAAATTGATGAGCTTAAAAACCATTTTGAACAGTGGAAAAAGTGTCTCGATAGGTGGATTGAATCAAACAGAGAGCACTTTGAAGGGGATTGAAGTTTAGAGATGTAAGAATAAACACAAGTTTTAATAAGTAAATTCTGGTTTTGGGGGGCGCCCTTCATACATGGTAAATAAAAGTTTCATATATTATCTCATTTAATTTTGCAAGCAAATCTGAAAAAATATATTTTGTTTATGATTAAGAAGAGCTGGGCTCAGAAATTCGCTTATTCTTTGTCAAGGAAATGCAGTGAGTTGGTCTAAGAGATTAGATCCAAGTCTTTGCTTGCCTATAACAGGGGTCCCTAATCCCTAGGGTGGAGGAATGGTACCATCCATGGCCTGTAGGGAACCAGGTAACATAGCAACTGGTGAGCAGTGGGCAAAGGGAGCTCCATATTCTGTCAGATCAGTGGTGTCATTAGATTTTCATAGGAGCGCAAACCCTATTGTGAACCGCACATCTGAGCGATCTAGGTTGCATGCTCCTGATGAGAATTTATTGCCTGGTTGCCCCCACCCACTCTTCCTGGAAGAGTTTTCTTCCACAAAACCAATCTCTGATGCCAAAAATGTTGGGTACTACTGGTCTAGATGACTGAATTTGAGCAAAGAATCATTCTTCCAACTTACAAAGTAAGAAAAGACACCAGGACTTATATAGCATTAAATTGTATGAGATTTATTTTTAATATCTTCTTTTAAAATTCCTGGTTTTCTTTTTCTTTTTTTATTGACAGAAAAAGGGTTAGCATGCATTTGCATTAAAATATAAAAGATAAGAGAGAAAATGTATTTCTTTACTGGGATTCAGAGAAAAGCATGGCATTTCAGATTAAGGAATACCACCTCCTGTTGAGGTTAGTTGGGTACTCTGGATCTGGTTCTCAAAATATATCAATTAAAAACAATAAGACAACATTCATAGAGATTGGAAATAGTTACCTGCTTTAGGACAGTTTCTATGTAAAAAGGCCCTTACATTTAACTCCTTGTCAATGAAAATAGATGACTGTGCAATTGAGTGTAGTTGCACATCCACGTCCAAAATGTTCATAGGTTGGCAAAGATGGAGGTCTCTTATTTTTATGCAATGTCATAGGACTCATTAGTTTCATGCCAAATTACATGATTTGTTATTGATAAAACAAAACCCACAGACTTTATCATCATGAAGTCACATGAAGATACTAATAGTGACAGATAAATGTTGGCTAAAGGAGGTCAGTATAACACAAAGTTGAAAATGACCACTAAAATTATTCCAACCCTGGAGAGAATTAAAATCTTTCTTAACCAAACTCCAGAGATTCTTTCAACTGGGACCCCTCATATCACTTCAGTTGAGTTGCAAGAAGTCAGGCATGTGATAGTAAATCCACTTTCTTAGTTATTTCTTGGGAGTAGACAAAAAAAAGATGCAATATTTGTAGAAAATCAAGTTCAAAATTTATTTTTATCTGTGTTGAGAGAGAGAAAATAGAGATAGAAAGAGAGTATGCTTCTTTTTTAAAAATTTTTTTTGAGTTGGAGTCCCACTCCGTCGCCCAGACTGGAGTGCAGTGGCACACTCATGGTCATGCCAGCATTGACCTTCTGAACTCTTTTTAAGATTATAAAAATCAGCCGGGCTCAGTGGCTCAGCCTGTTATCTCGCGCTTTGGGAGACTGAGGTGAGTGGATTGCCTGAGCCCGCGGGTTCAAGACCCGCCTGGGCAACTTGGTGAGACCTCATCTCTACAATAAGTCAAAAAAATTAGCCGGGCATGGCAGCGCACGCCTGTAGTTCCAGCTACTGAAAGGCTGAGGCGGAAGGATTGCTGGAGCCCAGCGATCGAGGCTGCAGTGACCGGGAGCAGCCACTGCACTTTAGTCTGGGTGACAGAGTGAGACTCCAACTCAAAAAAAAAAGATTATAAAAATCTTATCTTTTAGCCACTTTCCACTGGGTATCTTTCCTTATTTTCCCTGGTTTTTAAAGCATTTGATTGCATGGTAAATATAAATTTCTCTTGTGGTTTTAAGAAATGTAAACATCTTCTTCTAAGCAGTCTTCTATCCATTTTATCTGTGCAACCCTTCATAGACCTGAAGACATTCACCGTGTTATAAACAAATAGATCAACTTTTTACATTTTTTTTACTATATGATATATTCAATTCCTGGACTCTGGTGATCCTTCTGCTTCAGCCTTCCAAGTTGCCAGAACTACAGGCGTGCCCTACCAAGCCCAGGTAATTTTTTATTTATTGTAGAGACAAGGTCTTGCCAAGTTGCCCGGGCTGGTTTCAAACCCACGGGCTCAGGCCATCCACTCACCTTGGCCTCCCAGAGTGCTGGGATGACATGATGGGCTGAGCCACCAAGCCCAGTCAAGTATGCTTCTTACACTCACATATGAGTGAGTTAACACAGCATGGATACTCTACATAGGCCGTGGTAGGGACAGAGGTAGCATTCAGATATTGAGGATTATGAAAGTCATACTCCTCATTTCACAGCCTGTTATCATTACCAGTCCATGCAAACTTCCTTTACTGCTGTATTTGATTTTACTTTCTCACCCTGGTGGCTAACACTTATTCTTATTTCCCCCTATAGCAATACGTACCTATCAGGTAGCTTGACACTTACCTGTGTGCACGTATTTCTTTACCAGATAAGCTCACTGTTTTGTTTTAAATGTTATTATGCTGTAAGCCACCTTCCATGTCTTCTCTCACTTTTCACTAGAGAGGGAGTCATATTGCTTTATACACATTTGGAATGTTCACGTGTTGATTGCAGCTGCTACAGAGTGTAGAATAGTATGCAGTGGCCACATTTCACTTTTCCCAAGTAAGCACACCTAGTTTGCTTCCAGCTGTCCACTGCTTTCCGAAAGTTCTTTTCAAATTTTTTTGTTCAGATGGGTGCACATGCTATCTCATTTCAATTTGAATTTGTCAAATTTACTGTGGAGTTTTAGCATCTTTATGTACGTGCTACCTATGTGAGTTTTCCCATGTATGAGTTGGCTATAAAAATCTTATCTTTTAGCCACTTTCTATTGGGTATCTTTCCTTATTTCCCCTGGTTTTTGAAGCATTTAATTGTATGGTAATTATAAATTACTCTTGTGGTTTTTAAAAATGTAAACATCTTCTTTTAGGCAGTCGTCTATCTATTTTGTCTGTTCAATCCTTCATAGGCCTGAAGACATTCCCCTTGATATAAACAAATAGATCAACTGTTTACATTTTTTTTTTTTTTGCTATATGATGCATGTTTCTTGGATTTTGGAGGAAAAAAAAAACTACCTGTTTTTACATCACTAAGATATTCTTATACATTTTGTTTCATTGGCCTATACTTTTATCTTGAACATTTAGAGTTCTTACATATGTTCTAAGGTAAAGAGCTCATTCTGAATTTGTTTTAGATTCACTTAGCTATTTGCTGTTCATTTTTCTTCTATATAAATTTTATATTATGTTTGTCTAAAATTATTTAATTTTGAAATTATTAAGTTGTCATTTTGATTGGGATTTCACTGCAGTTTTGGGTGAGAGTGGACATGTCTATACCATTGACTGAGTTCATCAATGATAATGATGTGTCTCTTCAAGTTTTGTAATTTTATGTCCTTTCCATAAAGCTTTTCAATATGTTTGAAAATAACTTGCTTTTATTCTATTTGCTATTGATTTACCACTTTTATGAGGTTTATTATAAGTAAGCTTCATTAAAGTCTTAATATTAAGAGGAAACTCTGTCTCCTCTAGGACACATTAACACCTATGTGGTCCTAGAGTACATAATTCTCCAAAAACATTTAAATCTATCTCGATTATAGTATATATTATCTTTTCTTTTCACTTGTGAAGGAAATATCAGAGAGGTAAATTTGTTTGGAAAAGTAAAGTAATTTCTTTTTGGTGGGGGGGAGAAGTTTTATAAGGGAGACCAGGCTTTAGAACTTGATCTCTAAGAAGGAGGGGAGTGAGAGAGAGGAAGGGGTAGAAGGCAGAAGGAATGGAAGAGGGAGATAGGAAAGAAAGTAAGTTAAAGAAAAAGAACTCTGTACGATTGCAACGGTGAAAGAACATAAGATGAAGTCAACATACCCAACCAATGAGCAGCCATTTTAATATCGCCTAGGTCTGTCATGTTTCTCTAGCTGTTCATTTTAATTTACCCTCTAATTACTAGCCAAGGACAGAACTGGTTTCTAAGAGATAGCCATTGATCATTGCTTTTCAAGCCCCTCCCCCGACTGTTTCAGCTCTTCATGAACTTCATGACACAGACCCATCAATATGGCAGCAGTCATGTGACTAACCCATCCGTCTGCCTGCCATCCATCACCTGACGTTAGTGCCTGTGCTTATCTGCCCTCCGTGATGATGTGGAACAGACCACCACCCAATCACCTTAATGACCTGCCCCAGTGAAAGGAACGTTTAAAAAGATTCAACCTGAGGAAGCCATGTGCCATTGCTTTGTTGAATTCTGGTGGGTCCACGTGGCTTTTTGAGCAAAGGTCTCCATGTTTCCTAGCTCTGGCCCCCTTCCCTACCTTGGGGAGGCGAATCTCCTCTCTCTTTCTCTCTCTCTCTCTCTCTCTCTCTCTAAGTTGCTTTCTAAATAAGCTGTTTTCCAATCTAACTTCTGTGCAATTCTCTGAATCTTTTTTGCATGACACCAGATCGCAGACACCCTCTCCCATCCCTACTCCACCCCTCCTCCCGTGGGGTCTGACCTAAATTTCGGAGGCCCTGCTGGGATTTTTAACCTAACAAAAGGTTACCTTACAGTTAGTCAATGTTGGTGGAAAATTATCAGTTTTCTTTAAATATGTATTATGTTTGCAAAAGTTATTCTATATCTCTGACATCAGTACTGAGAAAGTCAAGGATATGGGTGTTTTGTTTGTTTGTTTGTTTTAAGAAAATCAATCGGTAACTTATAGGAAATTCTCAAAGTTTAATTTATCTGAGGAACTGGAACTACACAGAGTTACCTTTTTTTGGTTCATTTCAGTCTTAAAGGTGCCTTTTTCACTCTATCACTGTGATTGTTGGTGTGCACACTGACTTATAGAGGCAAGACAAGGTATTAGATTTGCCTCTATACTGAATGCCATGAACTTAAAGAATAGAAACAAGTATTTTATATTAGTTATTCTTCATTACAGATTTTTCTTAAATCAGAATAATCCTTTTTATTTCTAAAGTTACAACACTTTAAAAAAATTTTATTTTAAAATGACACATTTTTCAGGGACCTTCTTAGCCTGAAACAGAGCCAGGTGGACCACTTCACCTAAATTGACCCCTCCACACCCCCAAACAACATTTCTAGAAATCTCACAGAATTTCAAGTCAAATGTGCCTTTCAGTAGGATTAAAAAAACATGGCCTAAGCATATAAATCATTTATCAATTTATTCAACAAATATTTATTTAGTGTTTATAAAGTGATTGACGCTATTTTAGGCACTGGAGACTAAGTTGTGATCAAGTAAGAACATATCTACCTTCTTTCTTCTCTTGATAACTTACTTAGACTTCATATCAGATAAACTGACATCTAAAAATAGGGTGAAAAATTGTTCTCAGAAAACACAAGTCTAACATTTGAAGTATGAAAATAGAGTTTATTGTATCTTTCTGTCTGGGTCACTCACTCCAAGGTTCTCCCACTGATGGTTCCACTTTCTAGTGAAGTTAACTTTCCTTATCCACAAACCTGATCAGTCCCCACAGAAACAGAACCTTGACATGTCTCTTTTTTCTGAGGATGAGTGCATATGGAGTTCCTTTAGTCACTCTGGTGCAACCAGCTTGTCTGCTTGTTCCAACCAATCATTCAATTCTGCTGATTCAAAATTCAGACTGATAATTGCACAAACATAATACAACCCTTTACAAATGGGAGGGAAGGGGCATTAGATGCTTCTAACAATTTAGCCAATAGTGTGTGATTATCAACTTAAGAAGTCACAAAAGAGGACGAATTGCATCTGAGGAGGAAAGAACAAGATTGCCCCACGTTTTCTTCCTCCTCATGGGCTCTACCACTGTACATAAAGGCAGATGAGTTATTTTAATCTATATTTACTCAGCTGTTAATGTCTATTGCAATTTTTCCTTTTATTTTGAAAAATGCAAAAGGATATATGATGTAAGTTACATACCAAAAAATAATACCAATACTTAAAATTACCCAACCTAAGAGCAAAGATCTGTTAACACCACTAAATTATTTATACTATTTTCTTTCTTTCTCTTTCTTTCTTTCTTTCTTTCTTTCTTTCTTTCTTTCTTTCTTTCTTTCTTTCTTTCTTTCTTTCTTTCCTTCCTTCCTCCTTCCTTCCTTCCTTCCTTCCTTCCTTCCTTTCTTCCTTCCTTCCTTCCTTCCTTCCTTCCTTCCTTCCTTTCTTCTAGAAAGCAGGGTTTATTGAGAGGATAGAAAAGCTCCCACAGTGGGAGGGGACCCAAGGAGGTTGCTCTCTTTTCTAGCTCTTAATGGAGGTGTGAAGACTATGTCATCAAAGTTATGTGCTCCAATCGATCCGTCTTTTAAGGGTAAACTGCATCATCAATATAGATGCTTTCAAAGACTGTTAATGATTCGTTAGACTTTTATCAGAATTTTGGTTTTTGTAGGAGCGTACTCACATTTTGAATAGGCATTTGGTACTTTCTGTAAGAGTTGTATTCAAGAAAAATCAAATGCTCTTGATTTCAAAATAATTTTTCAGACCAGGGATCCATCTTCACCAAAAGGCAGAAAATATGAAGGATCGTTTATTCGGCAAACAGACGAAAACTTTTCTTTAATAAATCATATGCTCTAATGGCTGTGTGGGGAGGAGGAGCAGGGCTCAGTTTACAAAATAATTAAGCCCATAAGGAAGCAATACCCCTTAAGATACTATGAAAAAATGCTAAAAGGTGATGTGCTAGGAAATGGAGAGGATTACATTAGATATGGCGAGAACACCTCTGGAAGAACTGATTGCCCAGAGGAGGCATCCCAGCAAAGACCCAATTCCTTTTTTAAGGAAATTGATCAGGTCAGTGGATAGGAAGAACCCATTGGTGTGAATGACCTAGACATACAGCTCAAGGGAAGAACATTCCAGGTGGAGAAAAATGCCAGAAAAGACCCTGAAGCAGGAAGAGATCTTGGCATGAGGGAGTCAATAAAACAAAGTCAGTAGAGCTGGGGCAATAGCTGGGGTGATCAGCTAAAATCGGGTTTTGGAGTGGACGGTGGCAATGAGGTAAGAGGAGGCAAGAACTAGTTATCCAAGTCTCCCAAGTTCATGCCCAAGAGCAAGTCAGCGAAGTCTGGGTGCTCTGTATGAGTGTGCATCAGCTTGCTCTGAGCTGGTGATGTATTTCCCTACCTTTGCTGAACGTCTTAACTGCAGATTGTGGTGTTCTCTGGAAACAACACCCTCATGATCACTGCATTGTGAGCAGGTGGCAGTGTCATTATGCCAGCCTTTGTGAAAGAGAAAGTATTACCAAAAGTCACAGAGGCAGGGTCCAACCCAGCAGGAGGGAGGCAAGGAGCCTGTGGTTTTTTTGCTGACTGCTAAGGCTCAGAAAAGACTGAACCCCAGGGCTCTAACCCCTCCTCATTCCTGGATGGCCCCAGGAATACAAGAGCCCTGAAGAATCTGACATCTCAGTGGCAGACTGGGACTCAAGCAACACAAATCTCTGTTCAGAAATGAAGCGTTGTAAGATTCATTTTCAAGTGTAAAGAATCTTCCATTTGGTCTGCATCAGCCAAAATGCTTCCTTGGTGGCATTTGAGAAAGTAGGCAGAAACGAAATAGTGAGTGAAACCAAAAAAGCGTGATAGAAAATATCTTCCAAGGTGAAATTATTTTTCTTGTTCTCAAGTTTGCAAGACAGAGACCTAGGCAGAGATAGAGGCAGAGGCGAACGTGGCAGGGTAAAATTCCATTAGGGAAAAGACATAATCTTCACCTTCACTGGTATCTTTCACTCTTTTTTACTTGCTGTTTATATTAGAACTAGAGATTTTGAAGAGAATCACCTTTCATTTTGGAAAGAAGAACCATTTTCTGCATTTGCTGCCAGAAAATGGCTTTCCCCTTTTTAGTCTTCTAATAAGGAACTCATACTGCTGGAGGCAAGTGATTGCTGAGTCAGGCCAGAGCACAAATATGGTTGCAGAATTCAACAGGAGCAGGGGAGAGCTTTTCCGTAGACCTCTTCCATTGCACAAATGTTTAGTCCAAAATTCAAGGGGCTGGAAAGGGGTTACCCAAAGCAAAAGGTATGCTTGATTACTGAACGGACTTGGTTATAAAAATACACAAGCTATATCCTTTTTTTTATACTACTCTTCCCAGACACCCCTTAATTTGATCTACAGTTACTGAAATCATTATTAGAATGGAGCTATCCATTATTTTCTAAGGTAATTGTTTTGCATCCTAAGTAAAATTCTATGAATTTTAAAAGGCATACAGAGTTCAAAGTTATTATTCAGTATGTCTATAACTCTCATGTGTTATAAAGCACTTTCTAATTTATTTTTGTTCATTTTGAGAATAACTTTTTAAAATAAAAGAACAAAGGCAAAATAACCCAGACTACATTTGACAAATAACAAAAGTGTAAAACTTTTCACAGTATTTTAACATTTAGGAGAATGGTAATTACCTAGAAATTTATGTGAAGGTTCAAATCTGAGCATTTAGAATATACCAACTGCTTGATTTTCTATTTTGAATATAATATATTTATAAATCACTTCCCTTTGAGTTGGGAATATTGCCAGATATGAGATAAGACATATATTTTACTTATGTTTCTCTTACAATAAATCCCAACAGTATCCTTCAACAGAGATAGCAAAGTAATATATTCTTGTACTGACTGGGAAGACAGAGACAAAAGCCATATGTTCTTTAACTGCCTAAACCTTTCAATAAAAACAGACAAGGCGACTAAAAACCAAAGCCCAAACCAAAAAAAATATCTAAAATGATAGTAGGTGAAAAGAAGAGACAGGAGATGGGACTAAAACAGGCTATTGGTTACATTTTATATTGATTATTCAAGTGAACCAGTGGATGATAACCAAAAAAAGAGAAAACTACAAGTATTATAAGGGAACTACCATAAAGGTAACCAATGGCACAAATATATCATGCTTCTTTTAAAAAAAGAAAAACAGCTAGAAAAATAGCAAAGTAGAAAACTTAAGGAAAGACTATTTATATGATATTTGTCTAAGAAGACAGAAAAGTAAATATGCATACTTCTGTGTATGTAAATATACATATATGATACATACATGTATATGTGTGTGCACATATATATATGCCAATATTAAAAAATGCCCTTGCATATATTCTAATGGCTCTTTCTAGGGGATACATACATTCTAGGAAATGTGGCATAAAGTGAATGAGTGTGCCATTTACACATTCCGCAATTCCCAGAGTGGATGTCAGGATTCCTATTGTGGGAAAAAGGAGAAATGGATGTAAAAGATACAAAATTAAGTGTTGCGGACTGAATATTTTCCCCAAAAAAATGTATATGTTAAAATTTAATTTCCAATGTGATAGTACTAAGAGGTGGAGCTTTTAGGAAGTGATGAGTTCATAAGGGCAGAGCTTGAGAGAGTTTGTTAACTTTTGCCCCTTTCACCCCTTTCACCATGAGTGGACACAGCTAGAAGGCACTGTCTTTGAAACAGACAGCAGGCCTCGCCAGACTGAATCTGCTGCTGCTCTCGTGACCTAATCACTTCCTAAAGGGATAAGCTGTTCAGCCTTGTGAGGACATAGCAAGAAGTTTCCGTCTGTGAGGAGAAGGAAAAGGCTTTCACCAGATATTGGATCTTCCGGCACCTTGGGATTCTCAACCTCCAAAACCATGAGCAGTAGATTCTGTTGTTACAAATTATGCAGTCTAAATATATTTGTTATAACAGCATGAATGAACTAAGACATTAAGTAAAACTCTGTAGTCTACATCTTAATTGAACCTATCAATATTTATCCCTTGGTATTTTATCTTTAAAAAGTCAAGCATTCGGTCCACTAAAGAGTTCTGGGAATAATAATGAGCTAGTAGCAATGAAGACTCCTAGACTATAGATTAGGTTTTTCAAATATAATTTCCCACTAAAATAAACAAGCGTTCTTTGGAGTTATGGATAATTTCATAATTGAAGCATAAAACATGCTAGCCACACTTGTTATACTAAACAGTAAGGAATCCATCAAAATAGAGAAGGGTTCTGTCTAAAGAACTCAAAGGCAATTTGAAGCATTTCCCATAGTCCTAAATTGGGATGCTTTGGGTAATAATAATAATAATTGCAACATAGCAAATATGTCTTAAGTTGTTAGTTTGTCATGATATAAAAAGAAATGAAGGTCATTGTTGGTAGATGCTAATGACCTAACTCATTAGTTTGAAATTCTAAAAAAATAAAGAAAAACATTGTTATTTAAGCTGAATTATCTATACTAACTAAAGATAACAAGTGAATAAAAAATTCCTTTTTCTAGGAATAGTTCAGGTAATAAATGAAGCGAAACTAGTTTTAGAATATTACTTTTTGCAACTACTTATACATAATTTGACTTAGAAACTGAGTATAAACAATTGTTGATATCATGAAAATGAAGATCATCAAACATGTCACATGATGGAAGATCAAGCCACCAATTTTGAAAGTTTTTTTTTTTTTAATAAAAATGTTAAACCTAAATCCTATTACTACTGGATATGCAACCACCAATTTATGAAAAGTACATAGAATGGAAGAACAAGCAATATGATACTATAAGGATGCAATTAGCAAAATCCAGACTTTGTAGCACTCTATAGAATAAATATCGGATTTCATTAACAATATGTGAAAAGGAAAAAATTGTCTAGGAAAGAACTTATAACATAAAAGGAAATTAAGGGTAAGAGTGACCAATTTCAATATGTGTAGCTTGCGTGTATCTTAATTCAAACAAAGAGACATATAATGATGTTTTTGCAAAAATTGAAAATGTGAATGTTTAAATTGAAACATATAGAGTTAAAAATTTTAGGATGACATTTGTTTTGTGATTTTGTTAAAAAGTAACTCAGTACCTATATTTTAGAGATATAGATGACAGTATTTAGGAATGAATTCATATGTTTACTTCAAAACAATATAGAGGATGAAGTCGGGGTGAGGAAGAAATATTGATGAAGGTACAGAACTAACAAGATTGGCCAAGAGCTGATAATTAATGCAGTAGAGTTATTGATTCCTGGGAATTCACCATGCTACTCTGTCTATTCCATTCATCTTTTCATGTTTGATATTTCCCATTGTTAAATTCAAAGGAAGTAATAAGATGATTTTTTATAATTATTTGGAGATAACTGCATTACATACTATATAAAGATATGTTGGCCAATGTGAGTGATGATAACCCGTTCACTTACTAAACAGACATTTTGCAGGGGAAAAAATGATGGTTTGTAGTGGAGACTGTGACATTCAAGCTATAGGATATTAAATAGGAAGTTTCTGAAATAAATGTTTTCTCTAGTGGAATTTGTCTGCTGGTGTATTTTCTCACTATGGCCCTGACACAGTGATAACTGTATATTTAACCCTCAATAAGTATTTATTAAATTTTGTGCTCGACTATATCCTAAACTAAACAAAAAAGAAATCCCAACAAAAGTCATTTGTTAAATTTAAAGGGGTACCGGTCATAATTATAACAATCTTATATCTATAATACTACTGGTAGTGCAAATTCTAATAGGCTATATGGAAATAGGTTTCATAAACAGAAATAGAGATTTAAAGTATATTATGAGGATGTGTTGCAGCATTTTAGATGTTCAGTGTACTCTCTCACTATTACTCGCAAGTTGGAGACCTCAACTTCTGAGGCAGAGAGACTCAAATTTCTCATACATAAACAAGTACAGAAATTATAAGAAAACTGGAAGGGTACAGGTTCATCTTACACATTAAAGTTATATTTACCGCACATGATTAAAACTCTTAAAGAATGACTATATCTTATTTCAAGTTTTGCCCATCATTGGTAGAGTGCTAAGCTTCCATAATTCATTTATTCATGCCTTTGTTTCATGCATATGCATT
Source organism: Carlito syrichta (assembly GCF_000164805.1). Taxonomy (NCBI): domain Eukaryota; kingdom Metazoa; phylum Chordata; class Mammalia; order Primates; family Tarsiidae; genus Carlito; species Carlito syrichta. The sequence continues at coordinate 690,591 of NW_007260508.1, forward strand.
GTTCTAGGCATCAGAGAGTGTGTCAGTGTTAGAGATTCAATAATTAATAAGGAACTCACTCTATTTTGAATAGATTGTGCCCAAAGGAGGAAGCCTAACCAATAAGCAAATAATTATAAAACAATGTAGCAATGTATGATAGAGATATGTAGAAAGTAGTTTACTATGGAAAAAGGGGGGGAAAGACCCTCATTCGTAAGTGAGCTGAGGGTATGTAGGGATTTCCAGGCAAATACATAGAATGAGGAAAAGGCTAGGGTGGAGGTGAAATGGGATTGTTAGGGAGATAAAGATAATGATATGATAATGCATGACTCTTTTTTGGGCGGTGACGGTCAAAGTCTCACTCTGTCACCCAAGCTGGAGTGCAGTGGCATGCTCACAGCCACCACAGCCTTGACCGGTTAGGCTCAGGCGATCCTTCTGCCTCAACCTTCCAAGTAGCCAGAACTACAGGCATACACTACCATGCCTGGCTAATTTTTGATTTATTATAGAGACGAGGTCTCACTAAGTTACCCAGGCTGGTGTCGAACCCCACGACTCAGGCAATCCTCTCACCTCGGCCTCCCAAAGTGCTGAGATGACAGGCTGAGCCACCGAGCCCGGCCAACGCATGACTCTTTAATCACCAGTTTATAAAATGTGCTCCAAGTAACCTTATCCAATCCATGCTGCAGAGTCACTGCATTAATATTAGAAATTAAGACCATTTCCACTAAACAGTAAACTCCCCAAGAGAACAAGGGCTGGTTGTTTTGTTCATTATTATGGCCGCAGCATCTAACACATCTTCCTGAATATGTGAGAGGTGAAAATATATTGAATAGAAACAGATGAATAAATGAATGAATGACTTGTTATTTTCGATGGAACTTCAGTCAGAATTTACCAATGTTAAAGTTTGTCCTTCTTTTAGATTATCACTTAGCATAGAGCCCTTGAAGTGCAAATATTTCACAGTGGCTTTTAATACATTCACAGACATTTTGTGGAGCAGCCAGGTGGTATCTCAGCTTCAAGCAAGCCGCTGAGGCTGAGGAGACCAGCGTTAGGAGCTAGCTAGGCAAGGCCTGCCTGTGTAGAGTCAGGTCTCCTTTGTGGACAGACTCCCTGGGGGGACTTGCATGCATGCATTCGGCAAGTAGGCAAGTATCTATTCAGTGTCTACTGTGTCCTGGCAGTGTTGTAAACACTGGGAACACAGAAGCAGACATTCACACACACGCTCACCCAAGCCTGCCCTTGTGGTGCATATATTTGAATCAGAGGAGGCAGACAGTTAGTTAAGCATATGGTATTTTGGCTGATGATAAGCACTAGGGACAAAAATTAAGGACAGGAGAGGTAGGGAGAGTGAAGGCAAGCTTCAGCCTCACCGTCCATCAAGCGACCTTGGCTGCAGAAGCCTTTTAAGGGGAGAGAGGGCCTGGAAACCAGGACACCTTGAATAGTGGTATAAACAGGAAAGCAGGGCACACAAGGTTAGACCTTTAGGCTCAGGCAGTTAGTGGTAGGCTGTGAGGGTTTTGTTGTGGTGGGGGGAGGGGAGGGTGGAGAGAGAGGATTACTTGGTCTACACTGCACTCACTCCTGCGGTGGAAGGAAGTGAGAACATCTTCTGGAACACTGCCAAGTCCTAGGCACATCCAGACCCCATCCATGCTTGTCTGGAGAGGTGGGTGAGCTGGCAGTCTCCAGATATGTGTCTACTTAATAATTATAGGACTCAATGTTCTAATCATCTCTCCTTCCTCAAATTGCCATGGGACTTATCTATATATCCAAAGAAACTACTTTTAACAAGAACGATTCTGAGATACATTACCATGGACCACTCTCAGGCCAATGGATTTGATGGAAAGGGTGTCGTCTCAATGAGATTTTTTATTAGCTCAAAGCCCTGTTATATAATTAACATGATTTCTTTCTAACATCTCCTTCTCAGTTTTAGGTTAAATACAGCATTTTTAGTGAAATGAGACACAAACATGTGCTTTGAGCGTATGAATCCATGAAAGTTTAAAGAGGAAGCAAAAAGTGATAGGGCAGTTTCCCAAGGGTACCAGGACTCAAAAGGATGTCAACTCTTTTATGGACACTGTATAAGGCAGTTAAGAAAAAAAAATCTGTATATTTCTTATCTTTTTTGATCGTTGGATGAACAAATAATAAAAATGGGGTTGAAATCCAAATCTCAGACAAAATTAAGGAATAAGCATTCATTCCAATACTAACAAATGCTGAGAAACAACTTTTGTTGTTGCTTTTTTGTTTTTGTTCTTGTTTGGTTTTCTTTTTCTTTCTTTTTTTTTGAGTTGGAGTCTCACTCCATTGTCCAGGCTGGAGTGCAGTGGCATGCTTACGGTCACCCCAGAATCGACCTGCTGGGCTCTGGTGATCCTTCCACCTCTGCCTTCCAAGTAGCTGAAACCACAGGCACACACTACCATGTCCAGCTAATTTTTGATTTATTACAGAGATGAGGTCTCATCAAGTTGCCCGGGCTGGTCTCCAACCCGCAGGCAATCCACTCACCTCGGTCTCCCAAAGTGCTGAGATGACAGGCTGAGCCACTAAGCACGACCAAGAAACAACTTAGTATAAGGCAGAATGGCATCCTGAAACCTACAGTATGGATTGGAAGACAAAGTGTCACTGTATGGTACATTTAGTAACATGGCAAAACAGCAATCTCAGACCTGTCCTTCAAGGATGTTGCCAAGTGACACATGCTAGTAATCAGTTTACAAAGAGGACTTCATTTGCATTTACAACGTTTAGGGTAGGTTTAGAAAGAACTTAGGTCTTTGAATCAGGATAGATGGAGATAAGAAGAGGGAATTTCAAATGGGGTGAATGGCATGAGAAAATACAGAGAGAGAAAAAAGAAGGCTTTTCTGGAATTTATTCTGTGAGGCAAGTATTGGAGGCATTATAGCAAGGGGACAGTGAATAAGCACACAGCATTGTGTGAAGATAGCGATAATAACTACAGAATCCCCAGTGATCTTAAAAATGGAAAGGAAATATCCCACCCTTAAAATAAGTTTACTTCTTTCTCTCATTTTTGCAACACAACCAAATCAAACTTTAGATACCTCTGCTTCATTTTGAAAAGCTGATGTCTTTTCCATCCTTTGAATATAGTCAGAGGAAGGTGTCCTTCTCAGATCTTGCTAACCGACTCCCTTAGAAACCTTCGAGAAGTACCTCACAGCTGTGGAGATTTGCAACGCTCAAGGTCACATCCTTTCTCCTGAACTGTTCTGTGAATGAGGAGAGAGTATCCTAACCCCAGCTAAGGTCTCCAAGAACAGTGAAAGCCTAGAACTTAGTCATTTCTTCAGGAAAATCAGAAACCACAGGTTGTACTCTGACTTTTTGTGATCTCTAAAAATCTCAAAAAGATTAATTAATAATGCCATAGCATTGTTCACACCTCTACTTTGCTTGGATTTTATGTAACATCTAGAAGCACCCACAAAAGTTTAGATGTGTCTTGTGCATTGTATAATTTCCATGAAGGTCGTGAAAATCATGCTTTGGGTTAATTGTGAGATTAGAACCTTGCTATTTCTTTTGGTAATTATTTATTTGACCAAAATTGGCAAAAATGATGTCTAGATGTATGCAAATTTTTTGAGCGGGCAGGGGATAAGCTGGTCTTTATGAAAAACAGCAAAATATATTTTAGCATTAATTGGAGTCTTTACTGTGCATCGGAACTTTGCATGTATATTATCTCCCTTGACGTTTACGCTCCCACTGTAGGAGTCATTTCAGGGAAAACAAGGCGTAAAGAGGTTGAACTAACTTGGCCAAGGACACCAGAGATCATCGGTGGCACAGGCAAAATCCAAGCCCAAGTGCTCTTACTCCAAAGCTAGCATCATGCCCTGCTGAACTCCACTGCTCTCCTTTTCCTTCGTGGTTCTCATATAAACAGGAACATTCTTCATTCCCATCATTTGCATTTCTTGTCATTTTGCTTTGTTCAAGTCCATATGCTTGAGGTCCCTGAATGGAGTTTAAGAGTTGGTCACATCATATGAATAGACACTTCTCAAAAGAAGATGTACGGACAGCCAACAGACACATGAAAAAGTGCTCAGCCTCACTCATCGTCAGAGAAATGCAAATTAAAACCACATCGAGATACCACCTCACTCAGTAAGAATGGTCATCATGAATAAAACAACAGAAGATGCTGGCGAGGATGCAGAGAAAAAAGAATGCTTCTCCACTGTTGGTGGGAATGCAAACTAGTGCAACCTCATTGGAAGACAGTGGGGCGATTTCTGAAAGAACTAGAAATTGACCTTCCATATGACCCAGCAATTCCCCTATTGGGAGTATACCCAGAGGAACTCAAATCATTCTACAAAAAAATCCCTGCACACGTATGTTTGCTGCAGCTCTATTCACAATAGCACAAACATGAAACCAACCGTGTTGCTCCTCGGAGCTGGACTGGATAAAAAAATGTGGTCCATATACACAACGGAATATTATGCAGTCATCTAGAAGCATATGGATTTTGCAGCAACTTGGAAGGATTTGGAGTCGATCATACTCAGTGATCTATCACAGAAACAAAGAACAGAGTACCACATGCTCTCACTCCTAAGTGGACCTTGAACAATTATAAGACTATAAGAAAGCGATTGGCAGTAGTGGGAAGCTGTCAGGGGAGAGGGGCAGGATTGGCAATTGAGGGAAACTGCCAGGGGAGGGAGGGGCACACCTCATCCACAAGGGCACCTGCATCATCAACATTTGTATACCTAACCCTGAATTGTACCCCACATCTTTATAATAAAAATAAAATAAAAATAACAAAATAAAGAGTGAGTCACATCAAATGTTATGGAAACAAGTCCCAGAGTCAATGCCAGAATGAGGAGACAATGGCTCAGGACTGGACCAACCCATGAAGGGGGCATCGATAAGGCCTCAATCTGGCATAGACTGAGATAAGTACCAGGCTGATGCTGCTGTTGATGCCCTAGTACTACACCTAACTTTGAGACAGGGACCACACGGGAGTCTAGTGTGTAATCCTCCCTTCTGTCTCCAGCAGAATGCTTGGAGAGTTCTGTGCAGGGAACAGAGAACTCTCAGTAACTGCCTAATAGAACATGGGTCCTGCACTATTTCCTCTTGTTCTTCTCCCCAAATAGACAACAACAGAAATTATACAAGTTAATAATAAAAAGACTCCGTGATGGTGTACGTTCTCGTTGCAGGACACCACAACGTAATCTTGTTATGGAAAACATGAAATTTGGGAAAAATTTTTAAGGGGACTTGTAAGTACTATTTGTTTATTGATTACCAGTATCAGTGCAGTTGATGCTCCAATAAGAAATGAAATAGAGAAAACACAGAGGTGTGGACAAGTTATTGACGCCTGTCACAGATTAGTATTTATTGAGCACCACCTGATTGCCTGCTGCTATCATCCCCATCATAGAAAATCAGAAAGCAGTTTCCTTCAATAGACCCACTGGTTATCGACTCAAAAGAGTTAAAGTTAAAGAGATAAAATGATAATCACCAGGGGAAATATTCACATTGTTTCCATTTTCTCCATTTTGGCAATTTAGAAGCTGCATAGCCTAACAAAGCCAAATAACATAAGAAACATATGGTCATTTCTATTATTTATTCGTGAACTTTTAGTCTCTTTCCTTCCATGAGTGAATGCAAGGATGACATGGGATGCAGTGAGTCCCTTGCTTATGCACCAGTGTCTACAAGTCTCTGAAAGAGTTAGATTCATGGGCATATTTGTTTGATACCCAATCAATTTATATTTCCTTGGCTCTATGGCTTGAGTCTTTTCTTGATTGCCTCGGCCTCCACATGCATGTGATCAGTCAGTCTGTCCATCTCATTCGATTGATGATAAAGTGAAGAAACCTAGCATCCTGATGGTTCCGTAAGGCCTTCTTCCTCAAGTTTCTTCCTTAAATCTTAATTAACCTGTAAGGGAAGCAGTTGCATGCAATAAATATTCCTATCAGTGCAAAACACAATTATATAGAGTCGAATTTCTTCTTATCCAGAAAAACACCTTCAATGGCGCTAAACATTTAAAAATAATATGGATACGTGTGTCTCTGTGGTCACAGATTATTCCTGTGGTGCCAGAACCGGCCACATATGCAGATTGAATGGTCACAGCTCGTCTTGTGATGGGAGGGCAGCCCACAGGATCCCATGCCTCTATCTGTAAATTGCAGACTTGCTCTCCCTTACCTGAATTTCTACCAGGGACTTCTCTTTCGTTCTCTTCTTTCTTTTTTACTTGAGTTTATATGTGCATTCCCAGCCCAGATTTTAAAAATCAGGGTGTGTATACATCCCCTTCTGCTAATGAGGCGGCTTTCCTCAGAACACATTTGAGATTGGTGAGCCATGAAATGAGAATGGAAGGAAGGACCACGGGACAGTGGACATTTAAACTGAGTGGAAAGACAGCACCCTCAAGGGGTTTGACTGCATTGAGGGCCAAAGGCACGCTTCAGCTGATCCAGATATATGACCAGGGTTAACAGAATTATACCAAGATTGAAATAAATTCAAAGTCAGAATAATATCCTATCTTAGTACCGATTAGTCATCTCCGTACTCCTGTGAGCCACTTGTGCCTCAACTCCTTGGATTTAATATTCTCCCTAATTTTTACACATTCATTAAGCAAACATTTATTAAATGTCCAAAATGTCATCATCTAGTGTCCCAAGTGCTGGAGTTACGGGAACAAGATTGAAAAAAACACTCAGGGGATTTGCAGTCTAGTGTTAAAATTTGTCCTCTAAATTCAATCACATTTCACTATTTCTTATCATGTAGATCAATTATAGATCTCTCTAAAAACCACAGGGCAGTTTTTCTTTTAGGTTACAAGTGGGGTATTTTCTCAAATAGTGAAATACGTAAGAGCATTTGTCATCTACCAACATGTCTTAGCTCCGAATGGACAGATAGATTCATTTATTTGTAGCAGGACATCTGCTTCTCTTGTTGAGAAAGTCCAGTCCATACAATCTGTATGACGCCTCTCCTGAAATTAACATTTAATGATTTTAAGCATGGAATAGTATGCTTATCCCAATTACAAAGTTAGTCAGAAATATTCATGTTCTTCCTCTTGTTTTTTTCTCTGGTGTCCCACACTGTATCCAAAGCAGATTCATGAACATCGTTGAAATAACCAGAATTGGGACTCAGTTGTTCTCACCAACACACAGGAAAATGAGGAAGAGATTACATGATAGGCCTGCAAGCTAGAATGCAGCTAGAATCTTGAATCCATCCACAGTAGCAGAGATGGAATGTTCGGCAGTCAGGCATTCCTGTTCAGGGCAGTTGATCAACCAGGAATAGGAGCTAAGTTCAGGTTCTGGGTCTCCACTAACTAGGCATGCATACGTCCTCCTGCAATTTACTTAGCATTTCTAAATCTTAGTTTTGTCATCTATAAAATAAATGCAGGGCTGGGTTCTGTGGCTTAGCCTGTCATCCCAGCACTTTGGGAGGCCAAGGTGAGTGGATGGCCTGTGCCCGACGGTTTGAGAGCAACCTGGGCAACTTGGCGAGACCTCGTCTCTACAATAAATAAAAACAATTAGCCAGGTGTGGTGGCACATGCCTGTAATTCCGGCAACTTGCAAGGCTGAGGCGGAAGGATTGCCACAGCCCAGCAGGTCGACGCTGGGATGGCCGTGAGTGTGCCACTGCACTCCAGCCTGGGCAATGAAGAGAGATGTCAACTCAAAAAAAAATGCTGCATGTATGCTGATACCAAAGATTGTTATAGATGTCAGAGGAGATGTTCTTCTGTCTTTATATTACCAATTTAGGACTATCACTCTCCTGCTGAGAAAAGACAGTGTTAAACATTCCTGTCTCTTCTAACATCTGTCCCCTTGCCATTCATGCATGAAGAGTAATAACATGTTAATGGACCTGGGGACAGCCTGATACATGCAATTAAAAAGCATGGAAATAGACCTGGACTTATGTTTCTTCTTTCTTCTTGTCTTCCAGTCACTAAGGAGAGCTTTTAGCTCTCTGACTCAGAAAGCAAACCAGACCTTCCAAGGGTCCACATGGAGGCCTTCCTTCTACTGTCTTCCCCTCCTTTGTTTCTGGAATTTTCCATCCTTCAGGAATTATATTTCCTGGCATCTCCAAGTATAAGAGTCATGTTTGCACACCAATTTTCTGGACACGTCTCAGGCTACGGCTTTGGGGACAGGGAGGTCTTCTTCTCGGTAAACTATGACCATGGTCTCCAATGTAATTTTATTAGAAGTAGTACTGATGAGATGCTTTGCCTCCACCTGGCCCATTGTATCTGTTTCTCAAGTTGTTAAAGAACATGGAGAGCCAAGGATTCCTAAATTTCTATAACAGGAGAGCAGATAAACTGTATATATAGGAGTGCAAAGGTGGGAATCTAGTCCCTAGAATTAGTCAAAGCAGACGGGTCATCAATCCTGAATTACTGCAAAGGCCAGGGCAAGAAAGTCTTGGTATTTAAATAGTGCTGCAAGTTTTGATCTTGGTGACAGGCAGCCTGCAAGATCCCAGGTTTTGGAATTTGAGGTGGAAAGGAAGAGTGGAATTAGCTGTAAAATTGAGATATTTGATGAGAGCCCTTTTGGGGGCATGATATCATGGGGTTCAGGTCCTAAAGAAGCACTCATGTCTTAGCCAGGGAATTTTTGATCTCTGATGCGATTTAGAGGACAGAAAGGAGTCATAAATGAAATCATGAATTAGACCATCAAAAAATTGACACAGTGAAATTAATTCTAATTTAAAATTCTTCTTAAGTCATTAAGATATTTTAGACAGATTTAACTCACCACAGTAGCTTTATTTAACCAAATATAATATTTCTTACAAAATATTTCTTTGCGTAGATCAGATTTTGATGTCACACACGTCCTGGGATCAGCCACAGACGCAAATGGATGAAAACTGCTCAATGCAGGGAATCTGATAAGAACGGTTAGGTGAAGACAAGAAACAAGTCTCTAGGGCACAAAGGGTAGTGAGTAATTAGCCAGTAACACGGGCCTCTTCTGGATGTGATTTCTCAAGAATAGACAGAAATCCAGGCTTTTAAATTTTTTTAAAGTATGGCATTAAACAATTTTTAATATTGGCAACTAAGTTTAATTTTTTTTAAAATCCATATTAGTGGAAATCTCAGTGGCTTCAGAATGAAGCCCTAGGGTTTTTATAGAACTGAGAAACATTTGGGGGGGAATGTAGTTTAATAATGATTTTATGATATTCATCAAAAAAATCACAATTAAAACTTCAAGGAATACAGTGAATACAAATTTGAGAAAATAATAGTCACCTAAAATCCAGTATTCCAACATATTATCCTTAACAATAGATGAACATAATTCCAGATAGTCTGTGTATGTGATTTTTCATGTGTGCATAGATATGTTTATAACTTAATAAACAAAATGATTAAAATCGAGGTCTATCTTAAAATTAAATGCACCAAATGCAATTGCACTTGAATGTAACATAAACAATTAAGCACATAGAAAGATCTATTAGATGATAGGAAACAGGATTTTTAACTGCAAGAAATGTTGTCTCAAAATATCTCTCTTTAAATGGAAAGTCTGGAAGATGATTAAGAAGCTGTGGTCGGGCAACCCTTTCGGGTCCCCTCCTACTGTGGGAGCATCTCTGTTCTCTCAATAAATCCTGCTTTCTCACTTAAAGAAAAAAGGAAACAGCTGTGGTCATTTTTTATTACCATGTTTTCATTTCGGATAATGTCATGTAAGTCTCTGATAAAAATATCAGTTCAAGTCGGGTTCGGTGGCGCAGCCTGTAATCCCGCACCTTTGGGAGGCTGAGGTGAGTGGTTCGAGACCCGCCTGCGCAACTTGACGAGACCTCATCTCTACAACAAATCAAAAATTAGCCAGGCATGGTAGCACACGCCTGTAGTTCCAGCTACTCGGAAGGCTGAGGCGGAAGGATCGCCGGAGCCCAGCAGGTCGAGGCTGCGGTGGCCGGGAGCGGCCACTGCACTCCAATCTGAGCAACAGAGTGAGACTCCAACTAAAAAAATATATATATATCAGTTCACACTGGCACTTTATTCTCCTCCTCCATATTCAAGGATTTTTTTATTAGGTTTCTTTTTTATCATATTGCTAAGGTGTATAGCATTTCTACTCTAATCTGTCATCACAATGTTCACAGTTACGTGGTTTTCATTCTAATTTATTATACTTGACCCCTTCCCTTTAGCAAGAATTTTTTATAGGCATTTTTCCTTATGTTGATTCATCACTTCATGGGCTGGACTTTATTTTCCTAACAAGTGCAAACAAATCTTGACTCCCTTCATTCCTACCTCCTTGAGATGAGGGTGTTTATGTGTCTACACAAAGGACAACTTGACTGGGTTGAAATTGGCTTTGAGTTATACAACTGTAACCACACGTATCAGTCTTGTTCTCCCTATCCCCAAAATGTTCATCTACATCTAAACTTTCACAGCACTGAGCATGTTGTCCAGCATTTCAAAAGGAGAATGACTTAAAGTCACTGAGACACTGCCTGAGGAGAGGTTTAGACCAGCAAGCAGCACTGGTTCCTCAGTCCTTAGAGATATTACCAAGTTTACCTCACTCTGTGATTCAACTCCTAGTAACAAGGCAGGGTGCCGCTACTGCCAACGAACGCTTATATCGCAAATATTGAAATATGACATTCCACAAACATTAAATATATTCTAATGCTTAAAGAGTCCATGCCTGATCCCTGGGAGAAACATTTTCTAATTCATGGTTCACTTGTCAGCATGGATGGAGATCAAATCTGACTTTGTTTTCTATTTTCTTTCAGATAGAATTTTAACTAAATGACTTCATCCACTTTCTAATGAACAAGACTGCCTACACTGGTTAATCAGGTAATTCAAAATACACTAAATATTTATTTTGCATTATGTTAAGAAGATAGTACTAAAAACGGGGAGATAAAGTGAGAACGTGAGCAAAGGAGACAGGTTTGAAGATAACAGAGAAAAAAAGAAAGAGGTGAGGTTAGAGTTTAAAAAGTGGAAAGAAAAATAGTGCTGAAAAGAAACACATTTTAAAAAGCAACTCAAACAGTGGGAAAGCATACCGAGAGAAATTAAAGAAAACACCAGTTGTTATTAAGAGTTCTATTTTATATAGCTTATTTATTCACTTGCTTATTAATTCAAATTAGTAAAAACATCTCAGGTGTCTTCAGATGCATAGCACTCTCTAACTGAAGAGAGATGTCAGGGAGAAAGCTGGGACCGTGGCCTCATGGGGACTGTATTCTGCTAGGGGAAACAGAAGATGAAGATGTGAAAATGTATATAGCGTGTCAGTAGATGCCTGGCATGGAAGGAAGGTAGGGAAAGCACATAGCCAGAGGATTGTTTCCTTTACTAGGTGGTCAGGGAAGATCTCTGATAAATTAACATATGAACATACATCTTAAGGGCAGTAAAGGTACTATGCATGATGTTAACATTGTATACTTTAAACTACCTCTATGATGGCAGGATTGGGGTCTCCCTTACTCACCAATGACACTTCATTGTTTTGCACATTGCACATACGAATAATGATGAGCTAATCTTACATGTTAGATATTAGTCTCTGGACAGACAGAGCAGAGGACACAGTGATAGCCCCCCAAACTCTAAAAGAGCTCAAGGCAATCATATTAGTTTTCTAGGACTCCCATAACTAAACCCCCATAGAATGGGTGATTTGAATAAAATAAATTTATTTTCTCGCAGTCCTGGAGGCTACAAGTCCAAGATTAGGATCGCATCGGGGCTGGTTTCTGATTAAACCTCTCCTCCTCACTGGTATACAACCACCATCTCTCTGTTTCCTCCTATGGACTTTCCTCTGTGTGGAGAGAAATAGATGTCTCTAGTGTCTCTGCTTATAAAGACACCAGTCCTATCGGATTAGGACACTATCCTTGTGAATTCACTTAATCTTAATTACCTTCTAAAAGAGCCCATCTCCAAATTTAGTCCCATCAGGGGTTAAGGCTTTAATATATGAGTGAGAGGCACAGTTCAGTCCCTAACATGCCTCTTTGCCCCCAATCCATGTTCTCATATGCAAAATAAATTTGTCCCATCTCAAAAGCCCCCAGATTCTTAACTAATTCAAGCATCAGTGCCAAGTTCAAAGTATCATCGAAGTATTCTCTAAGTCAGATATCAGTGAGATTTCAAGTGTGTCATCCTAAGGCAAAATTCCTTCCTATCTGTGAACACATGAAACCAGACAAGTGATGTGCTTTCAAGATAAGAAGGTAGGACAGGCATAGGGCAAGCATTCTTATTCCAAAAGGAAGAAAGAAAAAGAAGGAAGGAAAAAAGAAGGAAGGAAGGAAAGATGGAAGGGGAGAGAAAGAAAGAAAGAAAAAAAGAAAGAAAGGAAGGAAGGAAGGAAGAAAGGAAGGTAGGAAGAGTGACAGGTCCCAAGCAAGTACAAAATCAAGGCAAATTTCGTTAGTTCTTGATGATCAATAATAATCCTCTTTGTCTTGATGCGCTTCCCATAATGTCCAGTAAGTGGCAGCAACACCCCGAAGGCCCTAGGCATTGGGCAGGTAGATCCCAGCTTGTTAAAACCAGAAAGGGGGCCATACCTTACAAACTGAGAAGGAAACAGCCTTGCCCTCCAGTCCTTTGATAAAAGTGGCAGCTCTAATGATCTCTAGGTTGCCTTAGAGGTCATTCTTCCCTTTTCTCGAAGGAAAGAGCATGTTTGGAAATCAATTACTCTGTCGTCCAGGTCTGTCGAATCCCGGAAGTCTGATATCCTTTCTTTATTTTAAAATTTTTCTCTTCCCTTTGGTTCAAACTAGCAATGCCTTTTTTGGTGTCATTTGCTTCTATTCCTGACTTTTGCTGAGGTGGCTGACTGGCTCCATCCACGGACGATCAGTCACGTTCTCAAGTGTTCTTTCCAGAATGCACCTGCTTGTTTTTGTAATAGGAATAGACTGGGAACTTTCCAAGTCTTCAAGTTCTGGTTCCACATTGCTTAAAAAGTCTTCCATTTCATTTCTTTCCTTTTTTCATTTTAGTAAGGGGAAATTACAAGTTCTACCTTCCCCCAACAAGAGCATAGTTCATTCAAGTTTGTTGCAACGTTAGGAAAATGATTGTCTTTCCTTCAGTTTTTTTTTTTAATTTTTAATTTTTATTATAAAGATGTGGGGTACAATTCAGAGTTAAGTATACAAACGTTGATCATGCAGGAACCCCTGTTGATCAGGTATGCCCCTCCCTCCCCTAGCAGATTCCCTCAACTGCCAATCCCACCCCTCCACCACCACCAACAGTTTCCCACTATTGCCAATCGCTTTCTTATAGCATTATAATTGTTTAAGGTCCTCTTATGAGTGAGAACATATGGAACTCTGTTCTTTGTTTCTATGATAAATCAGAGTATGATCAACTCCAAATCTATCCAGGTTGCTGCAAAGTCCATATATTTGTCATTCTTTATGGCTGCATAATATTCCAGTGTGTATATGTACCACATTTTTTTTTATCCAGTCTAGCTTCGATGGGCAACATGGTTGTTCCAGGTTTTTGCTATTGTGAATAGAGCTGCAACAAACATGCTTGTGCAGGTATCTTCCTTGTAGAATAATTTGAGTTCCTCTGAGTATATTCTCAATAGGAGAATTGCTGGGTCATAGGGAAGGTCAATTTCTAGTTCTTTCAGAAATCACCACACTGTCTTCCAAAGAGGTTGCACTAGTTTGCATTTCCACCAGCAGTGTAGAAGCATTCCTTTTTTTCCACATCCTCACCATCATCTATTGTTGTTTGTTTTATTAATGATGGCCATTCTCACAGGCGTTAGGTGGTATCTCAATGTGGTTTTGATTTGCATTTCTCTGATGATGAGTGAGGCTGAGCACTTTTCCGCAATAGAGGGAATAAAAAGAATGGAGGAGAGACCAAAGGAAACAAGGGCATCTTCAGTTTTTGATAGCATGGTCTTCATTTCCATCTGAGACTCCACCAGAGTCCCTCAAGTCACTCAAGCTATGATAATAATCTATTGGCTTACTGCAGGACCTCGGATAATTGAAGGAAAGGATGAATACCATTCTTTGGACGTTGGAAATTCAGAGATGCTTCAGAGATTTAAAATCAGAAATAAATGGAGAATCTCTTCAGGTTTCTGCCCTCCAGATGAACGAATCCTTTTCAGTCTTTGTGTTGCTCTAATCAATGTAAAACATTTTGGAAGAGTGTGGCAGCTCTTGGATCATTCACAAATTTCTCCATAAAGAGGTCAGGAAACACGATGGACAGGCCTACTGAGTCTTTGATCAGTAGGTCTGGGATGGTGCCCAAAGCTAAATCAAGGTGCTCTTAACACAAACAGAGGAATGGGCTCTGAAAAGACAAAATTATGAAAGCTAGCATTTCTAGTAGAGAAGGAAATGGGAATGGAGCCCATTTGTTGTGACTGGAATCCCAGCTCTGCCATGAGCTCACCAGCTCGGTGAATTCATGCAAGTTATTTAACTGAGCTGTGTCCCAGATGCTTCATCTATCAATGAAAAAATGATTCTAGAATTATCTCATTAAAATGTTCGTTTGATTTATTTATAAAGACACTTTAAGTGATACCTGACAATCTGTAATACTCAAAAAATATTAGTTAATGTTTTATGTGGGACTAAAAGGTCTCATTCATAATCTAATATATATTCTGCTTTTGAAAATAGCTTCCCTTGAGATCATCATTATCACATGACTGGCATCAAACTTGAAGATATTCAGCTCAATTTAATTTTACTGAATTTCTCTCTCTCTCTGTCTCTCTCTCTCTCACATACACACACATATAGGTTTCATAAACTTCTCCCAAAGAATATTCTTTTAAAATGTGCTTACAAAATTACCTTTGATAAAATTATAATTGTGAAAATTCAAACTTGCTCAAAGGCCAGGGATCAAAGCAAATAACAAATTGCAGTGTTCACTGGGCCAGGAAGACCAACCACAAAATGAGGTAGTTAGCAACTGTTGTATAAAATTGTTTTCCATGTCAAGTAGAGGTAAAAACAACCACGTTAATGATATGTTTGAATGATACAAAGTCAAGAGATGCTGCAAATGTTGGAAAAGCCTAAGGATAATAATGACACTCTTATAGAAAAATTAAAGAAAAAGGAAAGAAGATGAAATTAAACTAAACAACATAACAGCATGCCTCAATGAAATTAAACGGGAAATATTTGACTCCTAAATTATAACACCCATTACGGTGTGCTTTGCAGAATTGTTTATATAATCATTTCCACTGCTCAGCTGAAAGCACTATGAGCCATTAATTCATTTAATTAAAAAACGATTGAGTACAGCTATGCACCTGGTGCAGTACTAGTGATGGGCACTGATGGACAAGTTCAAGTTCTAGCTGGTGAGTGCACCGATTCGCTCTGATCCATCTCTGGGTCTCCCACCATCTAACAGAGCAGCCAGGCACATAAAGGCAGAATGGTCCTAGCAACCATTTTCCCCGTGATAGATGGATAAGTAGAGAAAACGAATAGCCTAATGAATTAGTGATACTTACTGAGACTAAATGTGTGCCAAATACTGCATTCAGGGCTTGGCCCTCATCCTCATTTAATTCTCAAACAGGTGATGAGACGTTGGAAAAACAGACAATGGAAATTAAATAACTCTTCTAATCTCAGATAGTCAGGAAGTAGTGGAGTTGAGATTCAAACTAGACTTGTCTGACTTATTACTTTTAAAACCTCACAGATATCTTTAACTTTTGGGAGGGAGGACACATCTAACAAAAATGTGATTTAAATCAGTGAATCTCATCCATTTTTATTCAAAATGCAGGTGATTCTGTTTCAGGCACATTTGTGAGACTGTAAAAAATATATATATCTCAAGCCAGCAGTCAACATTAGTGATTATTTCGTTGTTAATGCATCAATATTTTAATTGTTATATTGAATATGATCACTGTTTCTTTGTCCCAAAATAAACTCACTTTTGTGAAATTTTTGTGAAGTATTTATATCCAGTATTTCAAATGATCCTGACAAGTCTGTGATATAAGTGGTAGATAAAAATTTTAAAAAGCATTTTTTTGGTTCGTTTTACTATCTCCTTCTTTGCAGATTTGTAAGCTGAGATTTAAGAATGTCAATGACTTGTCCAAGGGCATACAAAGAAGCAAAAGAAATTTTGCAATCATCATCTCCAACCCAGCTTCCTTGGTGCATTTTTCTAATCTTGTTTGCACCAAAAATTAGCTCATCTCAAAGAAGATTTTTATTTTTTGTTTGTTTGTTTATCTTTCTGTGACTTGCTCACATCTATCTGTAAAATTCAAAGGACTGCTTCAAATATCCTAATGAGACTTATCCTAAAGTGTGTATATAACAATGTGAGTGCCAACTTCAGAAGTTCTCTATAAATGCTTAAGAGAGCAAACAAGAACAGACCTCAGGAAAATAGTCTGAAATCAATGAGCAGAATTGCTGTGCAAATCAATGTCACCAAAGGAGATGAATGGTTGAAAACTGAGGACAAATTAGAATTGCACACACAATGTAATACAGAAGCCAGACAGGCAGTGATTCTCAAGACTGCATATAAAGAGATATTTGGTTCCAGGATGGGAAAGTAATAGCCCTTTTCCACAAAGCTCTGGGGAGACCATGTCCGGTAAGAGTGTCTGAGGCAATACAACTTTGTCAAGAGGCCAGTAGGCAGGCAACAGAAATGACTGGGGAGCAGAAACATCGATTGACGAGTTAGGCTTCAGGAGTTTAATGTGTGTAGACTGGTGATGGAATGGCAACGCAGCCCATGGTTCTGACGAGGAATGTCATTTCTCTGACAAAAGAAAGGACGATGTCAAGAGTTTATTAAACAAACAAATCGACCACTGGATCGACCACTGAAGCCTAGGACAAAAGCAAAACAAGAAGGTTATTCCATTCCTCTAAGAATGATATTCAAAATATCTAAGATATAAAATTGTGCCTTCATTTATTATTTTTTGAAGTTTTAAGTTGACAGATAACACTGTATTTTCTTTATCATGAACATCATGATGTTTTAAAGTATAAGTACATTTTGGAAAGGTGAAATCTAGCTCATGAACAAATGCATTATCTCACATAGTTACCATTTTTGTGGTAGGACAACTTGACATCAATGAAACACATTATTATGTCATCAGATGTAGAAAAGCTTCCAATAAATTCCAATACCCTTTCTTGATTAAAAAAAGAACTTCAAAAACATAGGCATAAAGGGAAAATACCTCAAAATAGTAAGAGCCATCTACGATAAACCCACAGTCAACATATTACTAAACGGACATAAATTGGAAGCATTTCCCTTGAGTACTGGAACAAGATAAGGCTACTCACTCTCATGCCTCCTGTTCAACATAGTTTTGGAAGTCCTAGTTAGAGCAATCAGACAAGAGAAGGAAATCAGGGGTATCCAAATAGGAAAAGAGGAAGTCAAGTTTAAGTCAAGTTATCCCTCTTTGCTGATGATATGATTCTGTACCTTGAAAACCCAAGAGATTCTGTCAAAAATCTCCTTGCACTATAAGGACTTTGGCAAAGTCTCAGGGTACAAAATAAATGTGTGGAAGACAGTCATATCATTATACACCAACAACAAACAGAAGGAGAACCAAATAAAAAGCACAATCTCATTCACAATAATCACACACACAAAAAAAGTGAAATATCTTGGCATCTTCCTAAACAGAGAAATGAAAGACCTTTACCATGAAAACTACAAAACACTGCTCAAAGAAATAAATGACACAAACAAGTGGAAAAATATCCCATGCTCATGGATTGGCAGAACTAACATGTTAAGATTTCTTTCCTACCAAAGGCAATCTACAGATTTAATGCAATACACATTAAATTACCAACATCATTCCTATCAGACCTGGAAACTACAATACAGAAATTCATATGGAATATAAATAACCACATATAGTCAAAACAATCCTTAGCAAAATAAACAAAGCAGGAGGTATCACACTTCCAGATTTTAAAGTCTACTATAAGGCTACAATAATCAGAACAACCTGGTATTGGTACAAGAACAGGCATACAGACCAATGGAACAGAATGGAGATTCCAGAAGCAAAGTCTTAATTTTTCAACTAACTCATCTTTGACAAAGCATCCACCAACAACCACTGGGGAGAAGAGAACCCATGCTGGGAAAACTGGCTGATCACATGCAGAAGATTGAAACAGGACCCCTACCTATCACCATACACAAAAATTAACTCTAAGTGGATCAAAGACCTAAATGTAAAACCTCAAGCTATAAGAATCCTAGAAGAAAATGTAAGAAAAACCCTTAGGCACATTGGAGTAGGTATCCAATTCTTGATCAATTCTCCAAAAGCAAATGACATAAAAAATAAAATAGGTAAGTGTGACCTCATCAAACTGAAAAACTTCAGCAAATCAAAAAAAAAAAAAAAAATCAAGAGAGTGAGGAAACAGCCCAGAAAATGGGAAAAAATATTTGCCAACTGTATATCTGACAAAGGCCTAACATCCAGGATCTACAAGGAATACAAACATGCCAAAAGGACAGCAAAAAGCAACCCTATTAAAAACTGGGCTAAAGATATGAATAGACGCTTCTCAGAAGATGATATATGGGCAGCCAATAGACACATGAAAAAAAAGCTCAGCTGCACTAATCATCAGAGAGATGCAAAGTAAAACCACACTGAGATACCATCTAACTCCAGTCAGGATGGCCATCATCAATAACTCAAAAAATAACAGATTCTGGTGAGGATGTGGAGTAAAAGGAGCTCTTCTCCATTGTTGATGGGAGTGTAAATGTGTGCAATCTCTATGGAAAACATGTGGCAGTTCCTTAAAAAAATCTAAAAATGGACCTTCCATACAACCTCCTTCTGGGAATATACCCAGAGGAACTCAATCCTCCTTCTGGGAATATACCCAGAGGAACTCAGATCATGCATAGTTCACAATAGCAAGAACATGGAACCAACTGCGTTGCCCATCAAAAGTGGACTGAATAAATAAAATGTGACACCTATGCACAATGGAATATTATGCAGCCATAAATAAAAACAAAATTATGAACTTTGCAGCAACTTGGATGGATTTAGAGTCTGTCATACTTAGTGATCTATCACAGAAATGAAGACCTGAGGACCACATGTTCTCACTTATAAGCAGACCCTGAGAATTTACCAGAATACCATAAGAAAGGGATTGACAATAGTGAAACACTGCCGGGGGTGGGGGGAGGGTACACAGTAGCAATAGGGGTACCCTGTCTCAAACCAGGAGAATTGGGGATCAAAGGAAGGCCCAAACCTCACCTATGTACCTAATCCTGAATTGTACCCCACATCTTTAAAATAAAAAAATAAAAATTAAAAAAAATTAAGTTGACAGATAGCTTTTCTTTTTTTATCATCAACATTACGAGGTTTTGAAGTATATATATATTGTGGACTGGTTAAATCTAGCTCATGAAAAAAGCATTACCTCACAGTTACCATGTTTGCAGTGAGAGAACTAAACACTTACTAGATTTACCTTTTTGTTTTCTTTTTTTTTTTAGCAAGATTTATTGAGAGGACAGAAAAGCTCCCACAGTGGGAGGGGACCTGAAAAGGTTGCCCATATTTACATTTTTCAGGAATATAATAGGTCATCATTGCCTGTAGTCGCCTTCCTGTACAATAGGTCTCTTGAGATGCGTTCCTTATGCTAACTGTAATTGTGTGTCCTTTGACCCATCTCCTATGTCTAACTGTAACTGTGTATTCCCTCCCCTCAATTACTTCCTCATCTGGTAAGCACTGTTCTATTCTCTACTTCTATGAGAACAACTTCTTAAGATTCCACCTGTGAGTGATATCATGCAGTACCAGTCTTTCTGTACCTAGTTAATCTCACTTGAAAATAAACTAGGCACAGAAACCCTCCAAGTTCATCCATGTTGATGACAATGACAGGATTTTGGTTTCTTGTATGTGTGCGAGTGTGTGTGGTTGAATGGTATTCCACAGTATATATAAGCCCCATTCTCTTTTTTCATTCTTCCATTGATGGACATGCAGGTTAATTCCGTATCTTGTTGATTTCTATTTGATTTATTTATTTTTCTGTGGCGGCAACATCTTGCTATGTTGCCTAGGCTGGTCTCGTACTCCTGGGCTCAAGCAATTCTTTTGCCTTGGCCTCCCAAATTCTGGGATTATAGAAGGAGTGAGTCTCCATGTCCGGCCTCTTGACTACTTTAAAAATAAACTTCAGTGGCAATTTTTTTGTTCATTTATTCGTTCATTGAATAAACTACCGTTGGATAACTGCTATGTGTTAGGCATTGTATTAGGACTTGGGATAGAAAAAGGAATAAGGCTTTACATCTGACCTTGAGAAATCACTTCTAATTCAAAATGCAATTTTAAACAAATCCATTTTCAGAAGGCAATATGTATCTTAAAATGTATGTCTGTATGATGATGAAAGCAGCACGTAGAGGAGTTGACATATTTTTTCAGAGTCATGGAAGAAAGAATAAATAATACTGTTTAAACGTATTTATGTTTTCTTTTTTCTGACTTTATACAATGAAATTCTCATGGAGAGCTACAAAGTGTTTCATGGAGTGAAAATGCTCACACCCCACTGGCAGTATGGTCTGGGCATTATGTCAGGCTAGGTGGTAAGCAGTAAAACAGGGTACTGTGTGGGTGACCCTAGAGTGCCAACCCCACCAGTGAGGAAGGTCACACATTTTCAGCAGCTGAAAAGGTTTGGGTCCAGATTTGAAGTCGGCTCACCAAATCCATGTTTTCCCTTCCACTGGAAGACCATCAGGATTTGCCTCTATGTCACGCCTTATGGGTTCTGGAAAGTTTTGACAGCCAAACTTAGGAGCAGCAGCTCACCTGCAGTGGAACTAAAACACGTGTTCATTGAGATGGGCATGGCAAGTCTGCCTTCTGAGGGAGCTTCCTCACCAGGGTCACCTTCCAATGCCCATCATTCTCTGTTAACACTTCGCTGGTATTGGTGTCACCGCCCCAGCGTTTTCTTCAGTACCTGGTGTATCCACCACCTACAGATCCTTTGGATCAACATGACCCTTTCCCCACCAACTCTGAAAGGGGTGAAGAGTTAACAAGTTAATTCTACGAATTATATCAAATACATCTTTCAAAGTAGCAGTGATTGACCCGTACACTAGGCCCTGTTCAATTTTGCACGTGCTCATTCATTTCATGTTCAGAGTAACATTAAGTAGAAAATATGATTACCCTCCTTTTTTAGATGAGAAAACTGAGGAGAGAATTGCCTTATTAACCTGTTTAAGATCACTGAGCAAAGAGGACTGTGAAGAGGCCATATAGACATTCGGGCTGTCTGTTTTATCACTATGTTACCCATGCGTCAGGGTTACACCTGCTTAATCATCAGTGAGTGGTACAAGACAGCATCTCTCATAATAGATTGGATGCACTATTGGAACAAAAGGTCTTCCAGTACACATTCAGTAAATCAACAACCCTCTTTACTAGAGCTCTGTGCTCTTATTAAGAAAGAATAAGGAATTTCAGCGTTAATAAGGCCACTCTGCCTCAAAGTGGGAATAATCTTTGACCCTCATCTGTTTTCATTAATGTTCTGCTAGTTGGATCAGCTCAGTGCCAGGTCTCACAGGAATGTGAAGTAGATACATTGCACAGTAAGGAAAATTAAGAAGGAGATGTGAGATAAATTTTTAAAAAGTCATTGATGATCGATTGTCTAGTCTGGACCTCTATAACAAAAATACTACAAACTTGGTATCTGATAGACACACATTTATTTTTTATACTTATCAAGACTGGAAAGTCCAAGGTCGTGGTATCAGCAGGTTCGGTGTCTGATGAGGGCCCTTTCATTATAGATGGTATCTTTTATATATATTTTTCCTGCATGCTTATATGGTGAAAGCACTAGATAGCTCACCTGGGACTCTTTTATAGAGGCATTAATCCTATTCGTGAGAGATCTGTTTGCTTGACCTAATCACTACTCAAAGCGCCTACCTTCTAACATGCATTGGGGAAACTATCATATTGATTGAGTTTCAATGTACAAATTCAAGTGGGATAACTAACATTGAGACCATACCAAGAAGCAAAAGAAGTGACAGAAACCAGAGGCAAATTCTGGCATCAGTGGCAATGGATTGTGGTAATAACACTAACAAAACATTTGGGATGCCATCTGGAAAGTAAATAGAACTTGAATCAAAGCACAAAATGGTTAAAAACAGGGAGGAATGTATACAGGAGCTGTTGCAAAAGCTTCTAGAGCTGTGATTCAAAGAGACTATCTAAAGCACAAAAGCTCATTCTTGTGCCTCTTCTCATCAGCAGAATGACAGTAAAACATTGTTTTGTGCTTATTCTGCCTTAGACACTGATTTGAGTGTAATAATACATTGAATATTAATATTTACATGCATTAACCCCATCAACAACCCTGTGTGGTAGATATTGGCATCATCTTCATTTTAAAAGGAGAAAACAGATCTCCAGTGTGATGAAATAGTGTTTCAAAGATCACACAACTGGTATGTGACTGAGAAAAGATTCAAGGTCAAGTGGTTTAGTTCCAGAATATATAACATTACCTATTATCATACATTTCCTCACAAGGATTGGATGGACTATATCAACTGTGATTTCTACAGTCATTTCAGTGGTACACATTGATATTTGACACATATGACAAGGGGAAAATGGTTCATCCACCGACTTCTATAGAATTACTATATTCGTATAACGTTTTATCCTCCTTTACCAAAAACGCAGCTTTATATACTAAATGTATGCTCTCCCTATGTCTGTACCTTTGCCTCCATTTACAATCCCAGCCAATGGCTCGTATTCACAAGATCTGAGGTCACTGTCCAACATATTAAGCAGCACTACAATAGATATGGGACTGGACCTTGTCATATGAAAATGATTCCTCTTGGAAATCATATTTGAGTACATTGCTACTAGGCAGCTATGCACAAAATTGGAGGGCTTATTTCTGGGTCTGTTCAAAATTACAAGCATTCGACTCCACTAAAATTCCACTATTTACTGAAGTGATGCATTTTACTCCCTGCTTTATTACTTGTAGTTTCCCTGAAGGATCAAAATATTTTCTCCATATTGGGCTTTCAGATCCAACCTTAAAAACTTAGACAAGCGGCTGCTCTACTCACTCACTGCAGTATTTAGACAACAATGAATATGGATTTTAAGGAAATGAAATAAGAAAGTAATCAATGGGGAAATCATTCTACATCCAAAACATTATAATGCATCTAAACCTTTAATCAGTATGGTAGACTGCATGTTTGATACTACAAATCCCGTACTGAAATTTAATCCCCAATGATGAAGATGTTCCCAGAAGGGAGGGTATTTGGGTCATGAGGGTGGGTCATTAATCACAAGTAGATTAATGGCCTCTTTCAAGAGTGAATAAGTTGTTGCTTTATCAGTTTCCTCAAGAGCTAGTTTTTTTTAAACAGGATAACACCTCCCTACTCTCCCTTTTGCTTTTTTTCTTGCCACGTGATCTCTATGCTTGTTCTCCCCTTTGTTTTACACTATGAGTGAAAGCACTCTGAAGCCCTCCCAAGAATCTGATGCTGGCACCATGCTTTTTATAAAGCCTGCAGAACCATCAGCCAAATAAATCTCTTTTCTTAATAAATTACCCAACCTCAGATGTCCCTTTATAGCGTCACAAAACAGACTAAGAAAATCAGTTAAATTTAATGACATTTCAAGAGCAAACGCCTCAAGGAGGGGCGATATCTATTATGATTCTATACATGAACTCACACATCAATGTAACCAAGGTTCTCTCATTGGCTATGCAATCAACTCAGATTATCTTCGTTTATTTTCAATATACACCTCTCTTAGAGCCTGGTTCCTAAGCTTGTTTTATTTGTGGGGTTCTTGAAAAAGGAAATTTAAACATCTGTAGCTGACAAGAACAAATCGTTCCAAGTTACAGAAATTTTAAACTCAGATTTGAATGTAAATCATGCTCAAAACATAAAAGCAAAGCCTCGCCAAATTTATCCTTAAAAAATTTGGTAATTTTTGCTGCAGAATGTCATCATATTTTTTTTAACATGTGATTCCTCTGCCCAGTGCCAGAAGATTATAACACTCATTAAAATTTCAAATGTGTGGAGTTATAATCTGCAAGAGACTCTCTGGGATGTTTAAGAGGGTATGATGGGTAATTTTATGAGTCAACTTGACTGAGCTAAAGGATACCTAGAACACTGGTAAACACACTATTTCTGAGGGTGCCTACAAGGATGTTTTTAAAGACATTAGTATTTGAATCAGTGGATTAATTAAAGAAGATTCATTCCTCAGAGTAAAGGGATGATGAAAGATTTACCACACAAATGGAAAATAACAAAAGTCGCTATTCTTGTATCAAATAAAACAGACTTTAACCCAACAGAAGTAAAAAAAAGTACAATGAAGGGAACTACATAATGATAAAGGGCTCAATATAACAAGCAATCATAACTATCTTAAATGTATATGTACCGAACACAGGGGCATCCAGGTTTGTAAAATAATTACTACTAAACCAAGATGACTCAGATAACAACACAACAGTAGTGAGAGACTTCAATATCCGGATAAGAACTTTAGACAGATCATCAAGGCAGAAAACAAATAAATCTTGGACTTAAATTCTACATAATCAATGGGCCTAAAAGACATCTACAAAAAACTTTACCTGACAAATATAAAACACACATTCTTCTCAGCTGCACATGGAACATACTCTAAGATTGGTCATATATTCAGTCATAAATCCAGAAAATGAAAATCATACCAAGCTTCTTTTCTGATTACAGTGGAATAAAAATAGAAATCTACAATAAGAGAAACCCTCAAAACCACACAAATACATACAAATAAAATGCATACAAAAATTGTTCCTGAATGATTTTTTGGGTAAACAACAAAATTAAGACAGAAATTTTTAAAAGTATTTGGAAACAAATGAAAATAAAGACACATTATATCAAAACCCCTGAGATCCTACAAAAGTGATGCTAAGAGAAAAGTCTATAGACCTGCACACCCTCACCCACAAGATAGAAAGATGTGAAATAAACAATCTAACATGTCACATAAGAAAACTAGATAGACAAGAACAAATTACACTCAAAGCTTGCAGAATAAAAGAAAAATTAACCAAAGTCAGAAAAGAAGTAAACAAAATTGAGACAAAAAAAAAAAAAAACTGTAGAAAGAATTAACATTTTGAAAGGTTGGTTCTTTGAAAGAATAAACAAAATTGACAGACCATAGGGAAGATAAAAAGAAGAGGAAGAGAAAAAAAATCCAACTAAATGCAATTCAAAACAAGACAAAAAAGACAACATTATAACAGATCCCAAGTAAATACAAAAGATTATCAGAAATTATCATAAACATCTGTATTGTGTATGTTAGAAAATCTAGAGGAAATAGATGAATTCCTGAAAACACGCTATCTCCGAAGACAGAAGCAGGAAGAAATTGAAATCTTAAACATAACAATAACGAGTCACAAAATTAAATCAGCAATAAAAGTCCTACCTACCAAAATAAGTCTTGGACCAGACAGATTCACAGCTGAATTCTACCAGGTACTTAAGGAAAAGATGGTATAGATACTTCTGAAACGATTCTAAAAAATTGAGGAGAAGCAACTTTCCCTAACCCACACTATGAAGCCAAATTATTGTGATATCATAATCTGTCAAAGACACAACACAGAAAACTACAGGTTAATATTCTTGATGAACATAGATACCAAACTCCTCAACAAAATACTAGCAAACCGCATTCAGCAGCACAGCAAAAAGATTATTCACTATGACTAAGTGAGCACTTTTCCTGATATGCAAGGTTGATTCAACATATTAACACAATACACCACATAAATAGAATTTAAAAAGAAGAACCACCAGATCATCTCAATAGATGGAGATAAAACATTTGGTAAAATCCAGAATCCCTTCATTATAAAATCCCTCAACCATCTAGGCATCAAAGGAACATGTTTCAAAATAGTAAGAGTCATCTATAACAAATCCACAGTCAATATCATACTGAATGGGAAGAAGTAGGAATCATCTCTCCCCCAAGAACCAACCTAAGAACTTCAAATTATACATAGCCCTGTAAGTCCTAGCAAGAGCAATCAGGAAAGAAAAAGAGATAAAAAGTAGTCAAATAGGAAAAAAAAAAAGAAAGTCAAATTATCTCTTCGCAGATGATATAATTCTATATTTAGAAAACTCTAAAGATTCCACCATAAGACTCCTAGGCCTGATAAGTAACTTCAGTAAAGTCTCAAAATACAAAATCAATATTCAAAAGTTAGCATCATTTCTATACACAAACAACATTCAAGCTGAGAACCAAATCAAGAATGCAATTCCATTTATAATAGCCACAAAAAATTAAATACCTGAAAAGACATCTAACCAAGTGGGTGAAAACACTCTACAAGGAAATCTACAAAAACACTGCTGAAACAAATCAAAGATGACACAAACAAGTAGAAAAGCATTCATGCTCATGGAATGGAAGAATCAATATCATTAAAATGTTCATACAGCCTAAAGTAATCTACAGATTCAACACAATCCCTACCAAGCTACTAGCATCATTTTTCATAGATTCAGAGAAAACAATACTCAAATCCATATAGAAGCAAAAAAGAACCTAAATACCAAAGAAATCCAAAGAAAAAAGAATAAAGTCAATTACTGAACTTCAAACTGTACTACAAGGCTACGGTAGCCACAATAGCAAGGTACTGATACAAAAATGGGCACATGAATCAATGAAATGGAATAGAGAACTCAGAATTAAAGTCACTGACCTACAGCAAACTAACCTTTGACAAAGTTGACAAACATAAACACTGGGAAGAGGACATCCTAGTCATTTTTTTTTTGAGTTGGAGTCTCACTCTGTCACCCAGACTGGAGTTCAGTGGCCGCTCCCAGCCACTACAGCCTCGACCTGCCGGTCGACCTTCCGCCTCAGCCTTCTAAGTAGCTGGGACTACAGGCACACGCTACCGTGCCCAGTTAGTTTTTTTGATTTATTGTAGAGATGAAGTCTCACCAAGTTGCCCAGACGGGTCTCGAACCCGGAGGCTCAGGCAATCCACTCACCTCAGCCTCCCAAAGCGCAGGATTACAGGCTGAGCCACCGAGCTCGGCTACATCTTAGTCATTAAATTATGCTTGGAAAACAGGCTAACTATATGAAAAAAAATGAAATTGAACCCCTTCCTCTCACCATATACAAGAATTAACTCAAAAGGCATTAATGACCTAAATATAAGACCTCAAACTATATGAAAATCTTAGAAGAAAACCTTGGAAACACTGTTCTAGAGATCAGCCTAGGCAACAGATTTATGACCAAGTCTTCAAAAGCAAATGCAACATGAACAAAAATTGGCAAATTAGACTGAAACTCTCTGCACAGCAAAATAAATTGTAAACTGAGTAAATAGATAACCCATAGAATGAGAGAAAATATTTTTTTTTTCATTAATCAGTAGTTTTTATTATGGTTTTGTGGGGTACAGTTAAGGGTAGGTGTACAATGACGTTTCATTCAGGCACCCTGTAGATAAGAAGTGTTTTCCCATCCCCCGACAGATATTTGCTACTGTTAATCCCATCCCCCTCCCCCCCATAGTTTCCCACT
>NW_007260509.1:0-1364 GCF_000164805.1 Carlito syrichta
TGGAGAAGA
Source organism: Carlito syrichta (assembly GCF_000164805.1). Classification (NCBI taxonomy): domain Eukaryota; kingdom Metazoa; phylum Chordata; class Mammalia; order Primates; family Tarsiidae; genus Carlito; species Carlito syrichta. The sequence goes on from NW_007260509.1 coordinate 10, forward strand.
AAGAAATAGAATGCAATGAAATGGAAAGGAAAGAAGTGTAGTGGAATGGAATACAGTGGTATGGAATGGAGAGGCATGGAATAGAGTAAAATGGAATGGAATAGAATGGAATGGAATGCAAAGTGGAATGGAATGGAGAGGAATGGAAAGGAGAGGAATTAAAAGGAAAGGAATGAACTGGAAAGAGTGGAATGGAATGAAATTTAATGAAATGGAATGCAGAGGAATGGAATGGAGGGAGATGAAGATGAAAGGAAATGAATCAATGGAATGGAGAGGAATGGAAGTAAATGAATGTAATTGAGTGTAAAGAAATTGAATGAAAGCGAGAGATACGGAAAGGAATGGAATGCAGAGGAAAGGAATGGAATACCGAGGAAGGGAATGGAGAGGAAAGGAATGAAGTGGAATGGAATGGAACTGAATGGAATGAAATGGAATGGAGAGAAATGGTATGGAAAAGAATGGAATGGAGAGAAAGGGAGTGGAAAGGAATGGCATACAATGGAATTGATGGCAGAATAATGGAGCAGAATGGAATGGAATGGAGTGCAATTGAATGAAGAGGAACGGAATGAAGAGGAATGGGATGGAAGGGTGAGGAATGGAATCAATTGAAATGGAATGGTAGCGAGAGAAGTAGAATGTAATGCTGAAGAATGCAATGGAATGTAGTATAGTGGGATGCATAGAAATGGAGAGGAAAGGAATGGAGAGAAATGGAATTGAGTGTAATGAAATGGAATAGAAGGTAGAGGAATGGAAATGAAAGGAATGGAATGGAAAGAATGCAATGGAATACAGGAATGGAATGGAATGTGCAGAAATTGAATAGTGAGGAATGGAATGGAGTGTAGTGGATTAGAATTTAATGGAATGGAATACAATCGAATGGAGAAGAATGAATTGGAATGGAGGGGAAAAACGGAATGGATGGGGGATGAAATAGAGGTGAATTAAATGGAATGGAATGGAATAAATTATAGTGAAATGGAATGGAGAGGAATGGAATGGAGTGAAATGAAGAGGAATGGAATGAAGAGGAATTGAATGGAGAGGAATGGATTGGACTGGAAGGAAAAGGAGTGGCATGGAATAGAATGGAAAAGAATAGTATAGAATGGATTGGAATGGGATGGAATGGAATTAAGGCAATGGAATACAGGAATGGAATGGTAAGGAATGGAATGGAGAGGAATGGAATGGGGGAAATGGATTGGAATTGAATGGAATGTTATGGAATCGAATGGAGAGGAACGGATTGGGATGGTGTGGAATAAAATGGAATGGACAAGAATGAAATGGAAATGAATTAAATGGAATGGAATGGAATGGACTGCAATAAAATATAGTGA
>NW_007260509.1:1384-3992 GCF_000164805.1 Carlito syrichta
GTGGAATGGAATTTACATGCATGTGATGGAGAGGAATGAAATCGAATAAATGGAATTGAGAAGAATGGAATTGAATGGATTGGAATGGAATGGAATGGAGTAGAGGAAAGGAATGGAATGGAAAGGTATGGAATGAAGTGGTATGAAATGGAGAGGAATGATTGGACAGGAATGAAATGGAGTGGAATGGAATAGAATAGAATGAAATAGATAGGAATGGTATGGAATTGAAAGAATGCACCAGAATACAGGAATGTAATGCAATGGTCTGGAATGCAATGAAGAGGAATGGACTGGAGAGGAACGGATTGGAATTGAATGGAATGATATGGAATTGAATGGCGAGGACCATATTGTGATGTTGTGGACTAAAACAAAATGGAGAGCAATGGAATGGAGATGAATTAAGTGGAATGGAGTGGAACAGAAAGGAATAAAATAGTGAAATGGAATGGAGAGGAGTAGAATGGAGTGAAACGAAGAGTAATGGAAAGGGCAGAAATGAATTGGAATTGAATGAATTGGAGAAAAATGGAATGGAGAGAAAAGGAATAGAGAGAAATGGAAGGAAGAGGAATGAAATGGAATGGACAGGAATGGAATTGAATGGAATGGAATGATATCAAGTGGAATGAATGGAAAGGAATGGAATAGAGTGGAATGTATTGAAATGGAGAGAAATGTAATGGATAGGAATGGAATGGAGCCGAATGAAATGGAAAGGAATGGAGAGGAATGGAACACATTGGACAGGAATGGAAAGAAGAGGAATAGAATGGAGAGGAATGGAATGGAAATGATTGAAATTGAATGGAGAAGAAAGAGTAGAATGGAAAAGAAGGGAATGGAATGCAGAGGAATGGAATGGAATGGAATGAAATAGAACGCAGATTAATGGAAAGGAGAGGAATGGAATGGAGGGACATAGAATTGCGAAGAATGGATGGAAGGAAATTGCTTGGAGAGCCATGGGGATGAATGGAATGGTATGGAGTGCAATGGAATAAAGTCGAAAGGAATGGAGAGGAATGGAATAAAGAGGAATTGAGTGGATAGGACTGAAATGGAATGGAATGGAGAGGAATGGAGTGAGAAAGAATACAATGGAATGGGATGGAGAGTAATGGAATGGAATGGAAGGGAGTGGAATGGAAAGGAATGGAGAGGAGTGGAAGGGAGAGGAGCGGAATGGAGTGGAATGGAATGGAATGTAGAGGAATCCAAAGGTAAGGAATAGAAAGGAATATAAAATGATGGAATGGAATATAGAGGAAGGGAATGGAAACTAATGAAATGGAGAGAAAAGTAAGGCAATGGATGCAGAAGAGTGGAAAGGAATGGAAGGAAATGGAATATGAAGAAGAGGAATGGAAAGGAGAAGAGTGGAATGGAATGGAATTCAATGAAATGTAATGGAATGAAGAGGAATGGAATGGAAAGGATTAGAGAGGAAATGCATGGAATTGAATGCCTGGGAATGGATTGGAACGGAGATGAAGAGAATGTAGAATAAACGATTGAAAAGGAATAGAACGGAGAGGAATAGATTGGAGAGGATTGGAGTAGAAAGGAATACAATGGAATGGAATGGAGAGGAAAGGAATAGAAAGGGAAGTAGAGGAGTGGAATGGAATGGAGACGAATGGAAGGGAGAGGAATGGAATGGAATGTAGGGGAATTCAATGATAAGGAATGGAACGAAATTTAAAAAGATGGAATGAAATATAGAGGAATGGAATGGAAAAGAAGGAAATGGAGAAAAGGAAGAGAATGGAAAGCCGTAAAATGGAATGGAATGGAAAGAAACGGAATATAATGAATAGGAATGGAAAGGAATAGTGGAATGTAATGGAATGCAACGGAATGTAATTGAATGGAAAGGAATGGAATGGAAAGGAATGGAGAGGAATGGTATGGGATGGAATGGCTGGGAATGGAATGGAATGGAGATGAATAGCATGGAGATTAATGGAATGGAGAGGAATAGAATGGAGAGGAATAGAATGCAGTGAAATGGAAAGGAAAGGAGTGGAGTGGAATGGAATGCAGTGGTATGGAATGGAGAGGCATGGATAGAGTAAAATGGAATGGAATGAATGGAATGGAATGGAATGAATGGAGTGGAATGGAGAGGAATGGAATGCAATAAAGTGGAATGGAATGGAATGGAGAGGAATGGAACGCAATAAAGTGGAATGTAATGGAATAGAGAGAAATGGAATGGAGAAAAATTAAAACGAAAGGAATGGAATGGAATTGAATGGAATGTAGTGAAATGGAAGGCAGAGGAATGTAATGGAGGGAAATGAAGAGGAATAGAACAGAATCAATGGAATGGATAGGAATGGAAGGAAAGGAATGTAATTGAGTGTAAAGAAATAGAATGGAAGTGAGAGAAATGGAAAGGAAAGGAATGAAATGGAATGGAAAGGAATGGAACGGAATGCAGAGGAAAGCAATGGAATGATGGGAATGGAATACAGAGGAAAGAATAGAGTGGAATGGAATAGAAAGGAATGGAATGGAGATAAATGGAACGGATAAGTACGGAATGGAGTGAAATAGAATGGAGTCGAATGGAATTCAGTGGAATTGATGAGAGAGTAAT
>NW_007260509.1:4012-4489 GCF_000164805.1 Carlito syrichta
TGAATTAAATGGAATGGAATGGAATGGACTGCAATAAAATATAGTGAAATGGAATGGAGAAGAATGGAATGGAGTGAAATGAAGAGTAATGGAAAGGAAAAGATTGGAATGGAATGGATGGGAGAGGAATAGAATGGAAAGAAATGGAATGGAGAGAAATGGAATTGAGAGTAATGGAAAGAAGGAATAGAATGGAATCGAATGGAATGGAATGGTATTGAGAGGAATGAATGGAAATGAATGGGATAGAATAGAGTGGAATGCATTGAAAAGTAGAGGAATGGAAAGGATAGGAATGGAATGGAACTGAATGGATTGGAAAGGAATGGAGAGGAATGGAATGGAATTGAATGAATTTAATGGAATGGAGAGGAATGGAATGGAGTGAAATGAAATGGAGTAGAATGTAATGGAATAGAGAGGAATGTAATAGAATGGAGATTAATGGAATGTAAAGGAATGGAATAGAGAGGAATG
>NW_007260509.1:4509-4906 GCF_000164805.1 Carlito syrichta
AATGGAAATAAATGGAATGGAATAGAGTGGAATGCATTGAAAATGAGAGGAATGGAATGGATAGGAATGGAATGGAACCGAATGGATTGGAAAGGAATGGAGAGGAATGGAACGGAATGGAAAGGAATGAAATGGAGAGGAATGGAATTGACAGGATTAGATTTGAATGGCGAAGGAAGGATAGGAAAGGAATAGAAGAGAATGTAATCAAGATGAATGGAATGGAATTGAATGAATTTACTGGAATGGAGAGGAATGGAATGGAGTGAAATGAAATGGAGTAGAATGTAATGAAATGGAGAGGAATGTAATAGAATGGAGATTAATGGAATGTAAAGAATGGAATAGAGAGGAATGCAATAGAGAGGAATGGAATCTAGAGAAATGGAATGGATTG
>NW_007260509.1:4926-6276 GCF_000164805.1 Carlito syrichta
TATAAAATGATGGAATGGAATATAGAGGAAGGGAATGGAAACTAATGAAATGGAGAGAAATGTAAGGTAATGGATGCAGAAGAGTGGAAAGGAATGGAAAGAAATGGAATATGAAGAAGAGGAATGGAAAGGAGAAGAGTGGAATGGAATGGAATTCAATGAAATGTAATGGAATGAAGAGAATGGAATGGAAAGGATTAGAGAGGAAATGCATGGAATTGAATGCCTGGGAATGGATTGGAATGGAGAAGAAGAGAATGTAGAATAAAGGATTGAAGAGGAATAGAACGGAGAGGAATAGATTGGAGAGGATTGGAGTAGAAAGGAATATAGTGGAATGGAATAGAGAGGAAAGGAATGGAAAGGGAAGTAGAGGAGTTGAATGGAATGGAGACGAATGGAAGGGAGAGGAATGGAATGGAATGTAGGAGAATTCAATGGTAAGGAATGGAAAGAAATTTAAAAAGATGGAATGAAATATAGAGGAATGGAATGGAAAAGAAGGAAATGGAGAAAAGGAAGAGAATGGAATTCCGTACAGTGGAATGGAATGGAAAAAAATGGAATAGAATGAATAGGAATGGAAAGGAATAGTGGAATGGAATGGAATGGAAAGGAATGGAACGGAATGCAGAGGAAAGCAATGGAATGATGGGAATGGAATACAGAGGAAAGAATAGAGTGGAATGGAATAGAAAGGAATGGAATGGAGATAAATGGAACGGATAAGTACGGAATGGAGTGAAATAGAATGGAGTCGAATGGAATTCAGTGGAATTGATGAGAGAGTAATGGAGAGGAATGGAATTGAATGGAGTGCAATGGAATGAAGAGGAATGGATTGGAGAGGAATGGAAAGAAATGGAATCGATTGGAATGGAATGTTATTGAGAGAAATGGAATGTAATGCTGAAGATTCTAATGGAATGTAGTATAGTGGAATGCATCAAAATGGAGATGAAAGGAATGGAGAGGAATGGAATAGAGTTTAGTAAAATGGAATAGAAGGTATAGGAATGGAAAGGAAAGTAATGGAATGGAATGGAAAGGTTGCAATGGAATACAGGAGTGGAATGGAATGCGGAGGACTGGAATAGAGAGGAATAGAATGGATTAGAATTTAATGGAATGGAATAGAAGCGAATGGAGCGGAATGGATAGGAATGAAGTGGAATAAAACGGACTGGAGAGGAATGAAATGGAGGTGACTTAAATGGAATGGAATGCAATAAAACAGTGAAATGGAATTGAGAGGAATGGAATGGAGAGAAATTCAATGGAGTGGAATGAATTTGAAAGGAGAGGAATGGAATGGAATGGAAAGGAATGGTATTGAGAGGAATGGAACGG
>NW_007260509.1:6296-6810 GCF_000164805.1 Carlito syrichta
GAATGGAATGGTATTGAGAGGAATGAATGGAAATAAATGGAATGGAGTAGAGTGGAATGCATTGAAAAGGAGAGGAATGGAATGGATAGGAATGGAATGGAGCCGAATGGATTGGAAAGGAATGGAGAGGAATGGAATGGAATGGAAAGGAATGAAATGAAATGGAGAGGAAGGGAATTGACAGGATTAGATTTGAATGGCGAAGGAAGGATAGGAAAGGAATAGAAGAGAATGTAATCAAGATGAATGGAATGGAATTGAATGAATTTAATGGAATGGAGAGGAATGTAATAGAATGGAGATTAATGGAATGTAAAGGAATGGAATAGAGAGGAATGCAATAGAGAGGAATGGAATCTAGAGAAATGGAATGTATTGGAATGAAATGGAAAGGAATAAAAGGTAGAAGAATTGAAGTGAAATTCAAGGAATCGGATGAAAGGAACAGAAAGGCATGGAAAGCGGTGGAATGGAATTTACAGGCATGTGATGGAGAGGAATGAAATCGAATAAA
>NW_007260509.1:6830-7804 GCF_000164805.1 Carlito syrichta
GAATGGAATTCAATGAAATGGAATGGAATGAAGAGGAATGGAATGGAAAGGATTAGAGAGAAAATGCATGAAATTGAATGCCTGGGAATGGATTGGAATGGAGATGAAGAGAATGTAGAATAAAGGATTGAAGAGGAATAGAACGGAGAGGAATAGATTGGAGAGGATTGGAGTAGAAAGGAATACAATAGAATGGAATGGAGAGGAAAGGAATGGAAAGGGAAGTAGAGGAGTGAAGTGGAATGGAGATGAATGGAAGGGAGAGGAAAGGAATAGAATGTAGGGGAATTCAATGGTAAAGAATGGAAAGAAATTTAAAAAGATGGAATGAAATATGGAGGAATGGAATGGAAAAGAAGGAAATGGAGAAAAGGAAGAGAATGGAATGCCATAAAGTGGAATGGAATGGAAAGAAATGGAATATAATGAATAAGAATGGAAAGGAATAGTGGAATGTAATGGAATGCAACTGAATGTAATTGAATGGAAAGGAATGGAATGGAAAGGAATGGAGAGGAATGGTATGGGATGGAATGGCTGGGAATGGAATGGAATGGAGATGAATAGCATGGAGATTAATGGAATGGAGAGGAATAGAATGGAGAGGAATAGAATAGAAATGAATAGAATGCAGTGAAATGGAAAGGAAAGGAGTGGAGTGGAATGGAATGCAGTGGTATGGAATGGAGAGGCATGGATAGAGTAAAATGGAATGGAGAGAGGAATGGAATGCAATAAAGTGGAATGCAATGGAATAGAGAGGAATGGAATGGAGAGGAATTAAAACGAAAGGAATGGAATGGAATTGAATGGAATGTAGTGAAATGGAAGACAGAGGAATGTAATGGAGGGAAATGAAGAGGGATGGAACAGAATCAATGGAATGGATAGGAATGGAAGAAAAGGAACGTAACTGAGTGTAAAGAAATAGAATGGAAGTGAGAGAAATGGAAAGGAAAGGAATGAAATGGAAA
>NW_007260509.1:7824-10193 GCF_000164805.1 Carlito syrichta
CAGTAGAAAGGAATGGATAAAATTGAAAAAGAATGAAAGGAATTTAGAGGAATGGAATGGGAAAGAATGTAATGGACAGAACAGGAAGGAAATAGAATGCAAAAGAGTGGAATGCAATGGAGAGAAATGGAATGTAATGAGTGGAAGGGAATGAAGTACAGTGGAATGAAAGGGAAAGCAATGGAGATCAATGGAATGGAATGGAATGAAGAGGAATCGAATGGAATGAAAAGGAATGGTGGGATTGGAGTTGAATGGAATGGAATAGAGAGTGCTGCAATAAAATGGAAGGGACAGGAATGGAGCGGAATGGAATGGATTGGAACTTAATGGAGAAGGAGGGTACAGAGAGTAATGGAATGGAACCGGGAGGAATGCAATGATGTAGAATGGCATAGAATGGATGGAATGGAGAGGAATGAAATAGAGAGGAATGGAATAGAAAAGAAAGGAAAGTTGACGAAAAGAACAGAATAGAATGTACTGGAAGCAAATGGAATGGACAGAAATGGAATGGGAAGGAAAGGAATAGAGCAGAATGGAATGGAATAGAATGGAGAGGAATGGCATGGAATGGAATGGCTGCGAATGGAATGCAATGGAGATGAACAAAATTGAAAAGCAATGGAATGGAGAGGAATAGAATGGAGTAGAAAGAAATACATTGGAATGCAAAGGAGAAGAAAGAAATGGAAAGGAAAGTAGTGGAATGGAATGGAGAGGATTGGAATGGAGAGGAATGGAATGGAGTAAAATGGAATGGAGTAGAGTGGAATGGAAGGGAAGAGAGTGAAATAATATGGAGATTAAAGGAATGGAAAGGAATGAAATGGAGAGGAAAAGAATAGAGAGGAATGGAATCTAGCAAATAGAATGGATTGCATTGGAATGAAAAGGAATTGCAGGGGGAGGAATTGAAGGGAAATTAGAGAAATCGAATGGTAAGAATCAAAAGGAATGGAAAGAGATGGAATGGAATTTAGTGGAATGTGATGGAGAGGAAAGAATGGAAAAAATTGAATTGAGAAAATGGAATGGAATGGAAAGAATGGAATAGAGAGGAATGGAAAAGAGTGGAATGGAATGGAATGAAGAGGAATGGAATGGAGAGGAATGGATTGAAATTGAATGGAATGATATGGAATTGAATAGAGAGGAACAGATTGGGACTGTGTGAAATAAAATGGAACGGAGAGGAATTAAACGGATATGAGTAAAGTGAAATGGAGTGGAACAGAATGGAATAAATATACTGAAAAGGAATGGAGAGGAGAGGAATGGAGTGAAATGAAGAGTAATGGAAAGGAAAGGAATGGAATGGAATTGAATGGATTGGAGAGGAATAGAATGGAGAGAAATGGAATAGAGAAATGGAAAGGGTAGGAATGGAATGGAAAGGAAAGGAATCGAATGGAATGGAAATGGATCGACAGCAATGAATTGAAAGGAATGGAAAGGAATGGAGTAGAGTGGAATCTATTAAAATGGAGAGGAATGGAATGGATAGAAATGGAATAAAACCGAATGGAATGGAAAGGAATGGAGAGGAATGGAATGCAATGGAAAGAAATAGAAAGAAGAGGAATAGAATGGAGAATACTGGAATGGATAGAATTGAAATTGAATGGAAAAGAAAGGAGTGGAAAGGAATAGAAGAGAATGGAATGCTTAGGAATGGAATGGAATGGAATGCAATCGAATGAAGATTAATGGAATGGAGAGGAATGGAATGGAGTGAAATAGAACGGTAAAGAATGGAATAGAAGGGAATTGGTTGGAGAGCAATGGAGACGAATGGAAAAGGAAGGGAGTGCAATGAAATAAAGATGAAAGGAAAGGGGGGAATGGAATATACAGGAATTTAATGTATAGGAATGGAATGGAATTCAATGGAATGGAGAGGAATGAAGTGGGAAGGAATACAATGGAATAAAGTGTAATGGAATGGAATGGAATGGAGAGGAATGGCATGGAGAGGAATTAAAGGGAAAGGAATGAAATGTAGTGAAATGGAATTCAGAGGAATAAAATAGAGGGAAATAAAGAGGTTTGGAATGGAATCAATGGAATGGAGAAAAATGGAAGTAAAGGAATGTAAATGAGTGTAAAGAAATTGATTAGAAGTCAGAGAGATGGAAAGGAAAGGAATGGAATGGAATGGAAATTAATGGAATGGAATGCAGAGGAAAGGAATGGAATGCTGATGAATAGAATGAAGAGGAAACAATGGAGTGGAATGGAATGAAATTGAATGGGATGGAGAGAAATGTATAGGAATGGAATGGAGAGAAATGGAATTGAGAGGAATGGAATGCAATAGAATTGATGGGAGAGTAATGGAGAGGAACGGAATAAAATTTATTGCAATG
>NW_007260510.1:0-9244 GCF_000164805.1 Carlito syrichta
TCACACAAATGGATGCTCTTCTTTTCTTTCCTTATGTATTTTTAGTGAAGTCTCACTCTGTCACCCAGGCTGGAGGGCCATGGCTCACTCCAGGGTACTGCAGCCTCTCCCTGCTGGGCTCTGGTGAGCTTCGCCCCTCGGCCTTCCAAGGAGCTGGACTGACAGTTGTGTGCCATCACGCCCAGCTCATTTGGGATGGAGGTTAGAGACAAGGTCTTGCTGAGTTGCCCAGGCACGTCTTGGACCCGTGGGCTCAGGACGGCCGCTGACCTCGACCTCCCAAAGCACTAGGATGATGAGGCTTTCGTTGAGTCAGGCCTCTATCCTTTGAAAATGAACCAGAAGGCCGGGCATGGTGGCCCATGCCTGGAATCCCAGCTCTCTTGTATGCCAAGGCAGGAGGATGGCTGGTGCCCAGGAGCCCAAGACCATTCTGGACCATGAAGAGAGACCCCATCTCTGCACCCATCCAAACAGGGGATCTGGGATCATGGTTTCTGTCATCCCAGCCACTCCAGAGTCTGAGGCAGAAGGATCGCCAGAGTCTATGATTTTGAGGCTGGCGGGGAATGATGGTCATGTCCCCAGGCCCCAGCCTGGGCCACAGAACCAGACCCTGTCTCCAAAATCATCAGAATCATACATAGATTCTCAATTGCATGTGGTGTGTTTAAAGGGTGACTGGCTTGAAAGCCAGAAAATATGCAACTGGTGGGCAAGAAATGTTCCCGGGTGAGGGTTATGTCCCTGGCCTTTCTTGGCTGAAGGTCCTTGTTGCTGAGTTGCAGGACTGGGCTGCCTGGGGTACATTTCTCACCTCAGAGAGGAGAGCCAGCAGGAACCTGGCCAGGGATCCTTGGAATATTCCACACCAAGCGGGGGAAGCCATTGGAGAGGTTTGGGACAGAAACGTGCTGAGCTTTGGGGATCCTCACATGTGAGGGGCTGGGGGGAATGACTGAGCAGAAGGTTTGCAGGAAAATTCATTTTCTTCCTTTTCTCTCTCTCTCTCTCTTTTGTTCCACACTAGGTAGCGCAGGCTGCACTCACACATCCCAACTTGGGCCTTCCTCTTGTCCTCAGTCTCCCAACTACTGCAATCAGAGGCTTTCCATTTGATCAACACCCTGGTCTTTCTGCCTGATCTTGAACTCTGAGCCTGAGGTGATCCTCCCACCAAGGCCTGCCTTCACCCAAGCATTTCTGGGTTTTGCTTGGTGTAGAGTTGTGGGATTGCTATGGTGTCCAGCCTGCTCTCAGCCCTTGGGCTCCAGCCATCTTCTCATCTCTGCCTCCCTGATGCAGAGGAGACAGGTGTGAGTTGCCTGGCCGGCCACCACCAGATGTTTTGAGCATCACACCCTCCCTTTCCCTGAGACTATCCCTGGGAGGAGCGATCTGGTCCGCCCTGGGGAATGAGACGTGTGGAGGGGTGGATACCTCAGTGGAGACAAAACCCTGCACCAGGTGCCTCCACTGAGATGGGCTCAGTGGGTGACCCCAGCTGTCCTCTCTGGGGTCCCCGGTCATCTGATTGGAGTGGGACTCACAGTGGGGCCCAGAGGGATGTGGAGGATGGGCATGCAGGCTTATGCCTGTCACCCCTGTGCTTGGGATGCCAGGGCGAGAGGATGGCCTGAACCACGTGGTTCTAGACCAGACGAGAACACTGGGCGAGACCTCGTCTTGACCATCAAAAATAAATCCAAACATTAGCTGGATGCGGTGGCGCAGGTCTGTGGTTCAAGCCAATTGGGGGGCTGAGATGGAAGGATCACCTGAGCTAGGAAGGTGGAGTCTGTGGTGGTTGTTAATGTGTCCCTGCACTCCCACCTGGATGAAAGACTGAGATTCTGACTCTAAATAATAATCAACACCACCACAACCACCACCACTACCACCCCTGCCACACAGCGTGAGGAATCACCCTCAGGGATGGGAGAGAAAAAAGCACTTTCTGGCCTGTCATTCAGAAAGTGGCCACTGGGCACGTCCATCCCATGCTTTTGGCCACGTACCCCAGAAGGACTGCCTCCATCCTCCACACTCTTGCCCAATGGCAAAGACACGAGTGAACTCATGGAAGAGACAGCCCTGAGCTTTGCCAGTCATCGGGCACAGAGCTATCAAGTTGGTCCACCAACGATACAGCCAGCCCATGTTCCTGTTTGTTTTGTTTTGATCATTGTTGTACATGCAATGAAATACTGTCTGTCTTTCCTCAAATTTGTGACAATGCATCCACTAATAGAATCTTTAAAGCATGTAATTTTTCACAAAGTGTCTTCTGTAACTATTAACCCTAACCATCTAAACTTTTAACAACTTAATGCCTAAGTTATGTTTTCCTAAATTTTTTAAAAAATACAATTACAAAGTCTTTTCTATGATTTCAACCTTTCTATATTAATCACCTATTCGAAAATGCAAAAAGTTTGGGTATACTGCAAATTATAGGGCCATCCATCTGTTTTCTTGCATAAATGGCCACACCTAGAATTAAAACACTCATAATCATCACAACAACCTTTTGCGTTATGCTAAAAATACCTATATAACACTTCACAATTAGCAAAATGAAAACAACATCCTAAAACTCTCTAATTAGCAACCAACTTAAAAAACTAAAACTAATAAGCCTATTATGATGCCAAACATGATGTTTATAATTTGCATCTATAGTCCCCTGAGAGGGATAAAGAGAGCACTGATGCACATTCAATCCAAGGTTCCCAGGGGTAGGAGAGTGCCACCCGCAGTTTTTAACCATTGTTGTGGGTTTAAACACTAAAAGGGTGGGAACAGAGATACTCAAGTGGAGCGTCATATCTTGGCAGAAAAATTTCCATTTCACTAATTGCTTGTTTCTACTAATAGATACTTTTAATGGACTGCTATTTTTTTGCATCCCCCAACTCGTCAGATACCAATGGCAAACATGACAAGATGAGTAGAAGAAGTAGGGCCAATAGGGACCTAGAGTAGCCCTGCCACCTGGGGTCTTCAGCCTTACAGACCCTGTCAACCTGAGGGTCTCTGAGTCTGCCTCCTGACACCAGGTCATTGGAATGGAGTGGACCTTGCGATGGGGTCCTGAGAGGGGTTTGGAGTTCAGGTGCCAGGGTCTTGCCTGTCTTCCTGGCGATCTGTGAGGCTGAGGCAATATGATGGTCTGAGTTCCCGGGTTCAAGACCAACCCAGGCACCCTGGCGAGACCTTCTCTCTACAAGAATCCAAAAAATGATCCAAGCAGGGTGGCACACACCTGTCGTACTGGCCAGTAGGGAGGCCATGGTGGGAGGATCACTGGATCCCAGTTGGTGGAGGCCGTGGAGGGAGAGTGGGTCCCTTAACTCCGACCTGGATGACAGGGTGAAACTCCGAAACAGAATAATAATACCAACCTCCAACACCACCACAACCACATGCTGGACTCATGGTCTCAGCCTGTCCTCCTGGCCTTTTGGAGGGCCAGGCGAGTGGAAGACCTGATCCTGCATGTTCTGCACCAACCTGAGACAAGGGGAGAGACCTCATCTCTGCCATCAAATATAAATCCAAAGATTAGTCAGGCATAGTGGTGCAGGACTGTGTTTCTAGCCACACGGGGAGTTGATGAGGGTCGATCACCTGAGCCCGTCAAGTGCTGCCCATGGTGGCTGTGACTGTGCCCCTGCACTATGGCCTGGGAGACACAGTGGGATTCTGACTCCAAATCATAATAACCACCATCGCCACCACCACCACCCCTGTGATCCAGCATGAGGAGTCACCCTCAAGGATGTGAGAGGAAAAGGCACTTTCTGACCTGTTGTTGCAGGAGGTTTCAAAGGTGGCCACCGGGTATGTCCATCCCACACCTTAGGCTACATGCCCCAGAAGGCCTGACTCCACTCTCCACACACACCCAGCTTGGCCTCTGACCCCTGGGCTCAGGCAATCTCCCGCTTCAAAATCCCAGGGCACAGGGCTGGCTGCCTTGAGCCAGGGTGGCTGGCCTGGATTTGCACTTTCTGTAGGTGGGGGTGATGCAAAGGAATACACCAGACAGAGGCCACCAAATCCCATGTAGCCAGAACCAAAGGCGCCACCATGAGTGACTTCAGTGCTTGCATTCCAGGGAGCAACGAGGTCTCACCATGTGGCCCAGGCTGGTCTTGAACTCCCGGGCTCCAGCAGTCCCCTGACTCAGCATCTCAATGAAACAGCCCGATTGGCTGCTGATTGACCATCTTTCAGGAACTCTACGACCAAGACTGCAGCTTCCTTCCCCAATGATATCTGTCTGTTCACAATGATCCCAACTCCATACACAAAGGGTAACTCTTCTTTTCTTTCCTTTTATTTTTTATTTTTTGAGTCGGAGTCTCACCCCTCAGCTAGACTGGTGGGTGGTGGCTCATGCCTGGTCAGTGCAACTTAGACCCACCAGGCTCTGGTGAGCCATCCCCCACAGGCCTTCTGAGAGCCGTATCAACAGAGGTTGAGTCCCTGAGCCCAGCCTCGATCCTTTGTCTAAAATGAACCAGAAGGCTGGACATGGCAAAACATGCAAGAATCAGTGCTCTGGGAGGCCAAATCGGGAGGATGGCTGTAGCCCATGAGGTCAAGGCCAGTCCGAGCCTTGCAGGGAGACCCCATCTCTGCACCCATCCAAAGAGGGGATCTGGGAATGTGGTGCTCAACTTCCCGGCCACTACAGAGGCTGAGGCAGGAGGAACACCAAAGCTCATGATTTCGAGGCTGGAGGTGAATCACAGTCATGTCCCTCAGCCCCAGCCTGGGCCACAGAGCCAGAACCTGTCTCCAAAAACATCAGAATCGTACACAGATTCTCAACTGCACGTGGTGTGCTCAAAGGGCGAGTAGCATTATACCAAAAAAAATGGGACTTGGGGAGAAGAAATGTCCCCGAGTGAAGGATGTGTCCCTTGCCTTTCTTGACATAAGGTCCTCATTGCCGAGTTGGAGGACTAGTCTGCCTGGGGCACATTTCTCACCACGGAGAGGAGAGTCAACAGGAACCCCGCCAGGGAGTCTCTGGAACTTCCACAAAAAGATGGTGGCAGCCATTGGGGGGGTTGGGGCTGTAAGGTGCTGAGTTTGGGAGACCCGCATATGTGGGGGGGATGGGGGAGGACTGAGGGTAGAAGGTTTTCAGGTGAAAGGATTTCTTTGTTGACTTACATTTTCTTTCTTTCTGCGACTCCAGTGTTGGCGTTCCAGAGAGTGACGAGGTCTTGCTACATGGCGCAGGATGGTCTCGAACTCCTGGGCTCAAGCAGTCCCCCAATACCCAAAACGACAGCATGAATATCTGCTGATACACAGTGTTTGGGAAACTCTAGGCTCAAGGCTGGGGACTCCTTCCCAAATGATCTTTGTCTGTTCACAATGATCCCAACTCCATCGACAAATGGATTATCTTCTTTTTTTTTTCTTTTTTCCTTTATTTCTTTGAGTCAGAGTCTCACTCCCTTGCCCAGGCTGAAGGGTGGTGGCTTTCTCCCAGGAAGCATGCCTCGGTCCGCCAGCCTCCAGAGAGTATTTCCCTGGACTTCCAAGGATCCCAAATGACAGGAGCGTGCCACCATGCCCAGCTCATTTGGGATGGAAAGTAGAGACGAGGTCTCACCAAGTTTCCCGGGCGGGTCTCGGCCTGCGGGCTTGGGCCAGTCACTGGCCTCAGACTCCAAAAGCACTGGGATGATGAGGCTGAGCCCCCAAGCACTTCCTCGATCCTTCGTCAAAAACGAACCAGAAGGACTGATGCAGCAGTCGATGCCTGGAATCCCAGTGCTCTGGGAGGCTTAGGCAGGAGGATGACTGGAGTCCCTGAGCCCAAGGTCAGCCCAGGCCAGCAAAGGACCATGCAGAGAGACCTCGTCTCTGCACTCAACCAAACAGGGGGTCTTGGGTCAAGGTGCCCATCAACCCAGCCACACCAGAGGCTGAGGCGGGAGGATCACTGGAGCCCATGATTTCGAGACTGGTGAAGAATGACGGTTGTGTCCCTGGGCCCCAGCTGGACGACAGAGCCAGATCCTGTCTCCAAAAACGTCAGAATCATACACAGATTCTCAACTGAGCATGATGTGTTCACAGGGTGACTGATTTTAGAGCCAGGACAAATGCTATTGGGAGAGCTGGAGGAACCTGGCCAGGGAGACTCGGGAGCTCCCTCACCAAAGGGAGTGGCCATTAGGGGGGTTTGGGACTGGAGGGTGCTGAGCTTGGGGGACTCTCATATGTAGGGAGGGCGGTGGGAAGAACTGGGGGAAGAAGATTTGCAGGAGAATGGATTTCTTTCCTTTCTTTCTTTCTTTCTTTCTTTCTTTCTTTCTTTCTTTCTTTCTTTCTTTTCTTTTCTTTCCTCACTAGGTTGCCAAAGCTGCTCTCAAACTGCCCAACTTGGGCCATCATCTCGGCCTGGGCCTTCCAAACTGCTGCGATCACAGGCTTTCCATTTAGTTGACATCTTGGTCTTCCTGCCTGGTCTTGAACTTTGGACCAGAGACTATCCTCCTACTGAGGCCTGCCCTCATTCAAGCTTTTCTGCATTTTGCTTGGGTTTGATCTCGGAGCTTGCTATGGTGTCCAGTCTGGTCTCAAGCTCCAAGACTCTGGTCATCTTCCTGTCTCAGCCTCCCCAAGTGCTGAGGAGACAGTCGTGAGTTGCCCAGGCATCCCTGCCTCCCCAAAGGTTTGAGAGTCACATCTTCCCTTTTCTCTAGGTGGTCCCAGGGAGAGGGAGTGGGTCCAACCTGGGAAATGGAGCGGGCAGAGGTGTGGGTGCCCTAACTGAGACATGTCCCTGTACCAGGCATTCTCCCTGGGTGGGCTCAGTAGGCATCTCTGGCTACACGTTCCAGATTCTCGGGTCATTGGAAGGGACCCGGCCTCATGGTGGCGTCCCGAGTGGGATGTGGAGGCCTGGCATGGTGCCTCATGCATGTCATCCTGGCACTTTGGGAGGCTGAGGTGATAGAAGGTCCTGAGTTGCCAGGTTTGAGATAAGCCCGGGCACCTTGGCAAGACTTTGTCTCTACAAGAAGCCACATAAATGAGCTGAGCATGATGGCACATGCCTGTCATTCTGGCCATTCGGGCAGCTGTGGTGATAGTTTCACTGGGGCCCATCCGGTGGAGGCCAGAGTAGCTGAAAGTGGGCACCTGTGCTCCGGTTTAGTGGCAGAGCAGGACTCTGATTCAGAATAATAATACCAACCACCACCACCACAACCACTGACCAGGCTCATAGTCTCAGCCTGGCATCTTGTCCTTTCAGAGATAGAGGTGAGTGGATGGCCTGAGTCTGCGGGTTTGAGATAAGCTTGGGACACTGGACGGGAGAATTGCCTTTGCCCAGCAGGTGGAGTCCATGGTGGCCATGAGTGTGCCCCTGTGCTCAGGTCTGGGTGACAGAGTGGAATTCAGACTCCATATAATAATAATCACCACCACTGCCACCACCACCACCTCTGCCACCCAACATGAGGAGTCACACTTAGGTATGGGAGAGAAAGTGCACTTCCCCCCGTTGTTCACGTTAGGTTTCAAAGGTGGCCACTGGGTACTTCTGTCCTGCACCTTTGTCCATGCATCCTGGAAGGCCTGCCTCCACCCTCCACACTTGTGCCCCATAGCATAGGTGCATATGAGCTCATGGAACAGGTGACCCCGAGTTGGGGTGGCCGTCAGGCACAGAGCAATGAAAGCAGAGCACCAATGCTGTGGCCAACCCAGGTTCCAGTCACCTGGTGTGCCACCTTCGGTTGGGTGGGCGTTTCCTCTCCTGATCCCTCTATCGTCCCTCGCCCATGCGGACCTATAGCTGGGTAGCCATGGACGCCCATTGTGATGCACGTGGGAGGCATATTTTTTTGTCCCTGATGTCTCTGTAGGCCTGACTGGGTCATGGTGGCATGATTGTGGCTCCTGGGACCACGACATGTGGAGCTCACATGGTCCTCCCACCTCGGGCCCCAAGCAGCCTGGATTCCCGGGACCACCATGAATGACTCGATTTTGGGAACGTCATGCAGAGACAAGGTATGTTGACGTCGCCTGGGCTGGGTCCGACCCCTGGGCCCAGGCAGTCTCCCACCTCAGAATCCCAAGATGTGGGACTGATGGACGTCAACCAGGAGTGCCCAGCCTGGACTCGCATATTCTGTCAGTGAGGGCGAGACAAATAACAACACGTGAGGGAGACCACCACATCCCGTGTAGCCAGGACCACGGATGACACCAGGCAAGACTTCAGTGTTTTCGTTCTGAGGAGTGACGAGGTCTCACTTCATGGCCCAGGCGGATCTCTAACTCCCAGGTTCCAGTGATCTCCCACCTCAGCCTCCCAAAGCCACAGTTCAATTGCCTGCTGATCCACTGTCTTTTGATAACTCTAGGCCCAAGACTGGGGCCTCCTTTCCAAATGATCTGCCTGAGCCTGCGGGTTCAAGACCAGCTCAGGACACTGGGCAAGACCTCATCTCGGCACCAAAAATAAAAACAAAGATTAGCCAGGCATGGTGGCGCAGGAGTGGTTCCAGCCACTTGGGTGGATTTTGCAGTACGATCGGCTGAACCCGGAAGGTGAAGTCCCTGGTGGCCATGAGCATGCCCCTGCGCTAAGGCCTGTGTGACAGAGCGGGAGTCAGACTTCAAATAATAATAATCACCACCACTGCCGCCACCACCACCCTTGCCACACTGCATGAGGAGTCACCCTCAGAGATCTGAGGGAAAAAGCCACTTTCCCATTGTCATTTGCAAGAGGTTTCAAAGGTGACCACTGGCAAGTCTGTCCCATGCCTTTGGCCATACGTCCCAGATAGTCTGCCTCCACCCTCCACAGTCGTGCCCCATGGCAAAGATGTATGTGAGCTCATGGAACAGGCAGCCCTGAATTAGGGCGGCCGTCAGGCACAGAGCAATCAAAGCGGTTCCAGTCACCTCGTCTGCCACCTTTGGTGGGGAGGGCCCCTTCCTCTCCTGATCACTCAGTCATCCCCCGCCCACACAAACCTTTTGCTGAGGAGTTGTGGATGCCCATAGTAATGCACATGGGAGTCATCATTTTTGTCACTGGAGTATCCGTCAGCCTGGGTGAGGTGCAGCGGCACGATCTTGGCTCCCAGGGCTTTGAACTGTGGGGCTAAGGAGTTCCTCTGGCTTAGTCTCCAAGAAGCCAGGACTTCGGGGGCCACCACGACAGACCCAATTTTGGAATTTCTCACCGAGT
>NW_007260510.1:9264-10553 GCF_000164805.1 Carlito syrichta
AGAGGTGACCCTCCCATCAAGGGCCTGCCCTCATCCAAGGTTTTTGAGTTTGCTTAGGTTGAGGAGGGGGCTTGCTATGGTCTCCAGCCTTGTCTCAGCTCCTGGGTTCAGTCATCTTCCCATTTGGCTTTCCCAAAGTCCCGAGGAGACAGGCATGAGTCTCATGGTCAGTCCTCCCTCGATGTTTGAGAGTCACGTCCTTCCTTTCCCCAAGGTGGCCCCTGGGAGGAGTGCAGGTCCACCCTAGGGATGGAGGTGAGTGGAGGGGTGGGCACCTTGGCAGAGACAGGCGTCTGTGCCAGGCACTCCCCCATGGCAAGCTCATCGGGCGACTATGGCTGCACTCTCCATGGTCCCGGGTCATCTGAAGGGAGTGCGCCTTGTGGTAGAGCTGCGAGAGAGGTGTGGAGGCCGGTTGTGGAGGCTCATGCCTATCATCCCAATGCTTTCAGAGGCTGAGGCCAGAGGATGGCTTGAGCCCCTAGTTCGATACCAGCCTGGGCACCTTGGCGATTGCTCATCTCTGAAAGAAGCCAAAAAAGGAGCTGAACATGGTGGCACTCACCTGTCTTTCTGCCCTCTCGGGAGGTCATGGCAGGAGGATTGCTGAAACCAAGCCGGTGGAGACTGCAGTGGCCAAGAGCAGGCCTCTGCGATCCCGCCTGGGCGACAGAGCGTGACTCTGACTCAGCATGATGATACCAACCACCACTGCCACAACCACAGACTGGGTTCAGGGGCTCAGCCTCGCATGCTGGCCCTTCAGAGGCCGAGGTGATCGAATGTCCTGAGCCAGCGGGTTCAAGACCAGCTCAGGACACTGGGCAAGACCTCATCTCGGCACCACAAATAAAAACAAAGATTAACCAGGCATGGTGGCGCTGAATGTCAGTCATGTTCCTGGGCCCGAGCCTTGGTCACAGAGCCATACCCTGTCTCCAAAAACATCAGAATCGTACACAGATTGTCAACTGCACATGGTGGGTTCACAGGACAACTGCCTTTAGATCCAAGAAAAATGGGATTGGGGGAAGAAATGTCCCCAGGTGAGGGATGTGTACCTCGCCTATCATGGCAGAAGGTCCTTGTTGCCAAGTTGGAGGGTCGGCCTGCCTGAGGCACATTTCACACCTTGGAGAGGAGAGCCAGCAGGATCATGGCCAGGGAGGCTTGGGAACTCCCATCCCAAGCAGGAGCAACCATGGCGGGGGGTTGTGGGTGAAAGGTGCTGAAAGTGGGAGACCTTCACATGTGAGTGGGCGGCCAGGGAAGGACTGAGGGCAGAAGTT
>NW_007260510.1:10573-11274 GCF_000164805.1 Carlito syrichta
TTGGAATTCCAGCGCTCTGGGAGGCTGAGTCTGGAGGACGGCTGTAGCCCAGGAGCCCAAGGCCAGCCCAGGTCATGCAGGGAGACCCTGTTTCCACACCCATTCAAACAGGGAGTCTGGAATCGAGGTGCCTGTCTTCCCAGGCACTCCAGAGGCTGAGGCTGAGGATTGCTGGAGCTTGCTATTTTGAGGCTGGCAGTGAAAGTCAGTCATGTTCCTGGGCCCCAGCCTTGGTCACAGAGCCATACCCTGTCTCCAAAAACATCAGAATCGTACACAGATTGTCAACTGCACATGGTGGGTTCACAGGGCAACTGCCTTTAGATCTAGGAAAAATGGGATTGGGGGAAGAAATGTCCCCAGGTGAGGGATGTGTACCTCGCCTATCATGGCAGAAGGTCCTTGTTGCCAAGTTGGAGGGTCGGCCTGCCTGAGGCACATTTCACACCTTGGAGAGGAGAGATAGCAGGATCATGGCCAGGGAGGCTTGGGAACTCCCATCCCAAGCAGGAGCAGCCATGGCAGGGGGTTGTGGGTGAAAGGTGCTGAACGTGGGAGACCTTCACAAGTGAGTGGGCGGGCAAGGAAGGACTGAGGGCAGAAGTTTTGCAGAAGAATGGATTTCTTTCTTTCTTTCTTTCTTTCTTTCTTTCTTTCTTTCTTTCTTTCTTTCTTTCTTTCTTTCTTTCTTTCCTCACTAG
>NW_007260511.1:0-8447 GCF_000164805.1 Carlito syrichta
TGGTGAGCCCGACCCCTTGCCTGACTCTGGGACTGACTGGGCACCTTTATTTTCTTGGTTACCCTGTCCTCTAATTTTCCTCAGTCTTCTCCCCTTCCTGGGGCCAGATCCAGATCCCATTACACCTGTGAACAACAGGTACACTCAAAGAGGCCCAGAAATGGGGCTTCCCTCTACCTACCTGCCCCCAATTGCCCTTCTGGGTTCCCCCTTCAAAAACACATCCCGCATGCCTGCAGGTGGCATACTTTCACATGACTGTTCATGCCAGTGCTGAGAAGGAGCGGGCACAGCTGCAGGGGCGGCTGAAGAAGCACAGAGAGAGCAGTCCATGCCTGGTTAAGCTGGCAGACCCGTCCCGGGAGGCAGTGGAGGAGGTGACTTCAGCCCCTGGGACCAGGGTCGAGTCTGTGTCTGAGGAGCACTACCAGGCCCTCCAGGGGGCCATGGAGAATCTGCAGGTGAGGGAGTCACTCCTGACGGGCCCAAGGAGGGTGGGGTGGCAGGGTGCTGCCGACCCCGACTCTGGGTTCTGGCTCCAGAGCTGCTTCCTGGAGGTCATGCACGAGAAGGCAGACAGGCAGGAGAGGATGGAGGAGCTGGAGCATCGCTACATCCAGCTCTCTGGAGAAACTGACGCTATCGGTGAGCCGGGATGTTAGAGTCATGGTGTGGCATCTCCCTGGGGGTGGAGAGGCCAGCCTCTGAGCCCTGCCATCCTGCAGGTGAGCTCCAATCCCTATTCCAGAACCAGAGGGCAGTGCTGAAGGAGCAGCACCTGGAGAAGGAGGAGTACATCATGCGGCTGACCCAGGACAAGCAGGAGATGAAGGTAGGCCCAGGAGCAGCCGGCGGGCTAGGCAGGTGAAATACGTTGGCTTCCATCCAACCAGAGAAGTGAAAGGCCTTTACATTGAGAAATGCAAAATGCTGCTCCACAAAATCAAGGATGACACAAACAAATGGAAAAACATTTCATGCCCATGGATCAGAAGAATCAGTACTCTCAAGATGGCACAGAGGCCTGAGAGAGGGGCTTCTCTCCATCTCCCTGGCTCCCACTTGTCCTGTGCATTCCCCACACAAAAACTTACACCTCTTGCCTGCAGGTGGGGCCCAAGGGGAGGACCTGAGAATGCAGGCCTCCGATTGCCATATTCTGAATAGAGCTGATAACATTTGCAGAAGTAGGGATAAGGGAGAGAGAAAAATTAATGGGATGGAACATCTTGAGTGGAGTAGGCATTTTTTAAACTTCATTCTTAGCTGCAAGACTTAAAATTATGAAATAACTTGGTTGTTGACAAAGGAATCATGTTGCAAGTATTGAAAAGTCTTCAGGAAAATACTTTTTTCCCCTCTTGGAGTGTCCCTGTGTCTAATTCTGGAGATTAGTGAGAATGCAAGTGGCCAGGAAGAACCTAGAACCTGCCAGAGTCCCCTCAAGTCTTGTGCCTGAGAGCTCTGGTCAAAGTAAACTTACAAAGACAGCTTGGCTCATCTTCAGTTCTGTCAGCCTCTGCAATGCTGGCTCGAGGGATGGAAGTAGATTTGGGATTTCAGAGGCCAGGGAGAAGGGTCTAGAGAGCAGGCAGCCCTTTCTGTAGAGACAGGTGCAGCCAGTTCCTCAGAGATTGGCTCACCTGGCCACACCTTGGCTCCCTAGCATTCTTGCCAGGCTTCAGCTAGTCAGCCTTCTTTTCCACACTCTGCCCAACTGGCCTTGTTGGACATCAGACACTCCCTAGAGCCAGAGGCTTGAGCCTGGAGAGAGGCTGGGCGGGGCCCTAGTCAAGCAGGTGGGTTCCCTTGGGGATGAGCAAGAGGTTTCTATGTGTTCCAAGTCCTAAATCCTGTGTTCATCCCCAGCTGCTATTCCCAGGAAAGAGGCACCTGACCTCCACATTGCCACAGGGCAGATCTGTTTCTCAAGTTTCTTGGTTGGTTTGGTGTTTCTGGAGCTGAGAGATTGGGGTGGCTTGATTTAATCCCTTTTATCTCTAGAGAGCAGTGAGAGGCTAATAGTTGGGCCACTTTCTTGACCTGAAAAGGCCTAAGTGAGAAACACAGCCAATGGTCAGAGTAGGGAAGAAAGGAAGGAGGAAGTGAGAGGGGAGAAAGGCGGTAGCCACACTGACCCTGACATCTCCTCCATTGTCACCACCTTTTGCCCGACAGGACCCAGGCTAGGATCTCCCTGTGGCACCAGCTGTTCTCCTGCAAGAACACTGCCTTTCTTCTCCCTGACTTTGGCAAGCCTTCCTCCTGTGGCCGTGGCTGCCACAGTCCAGAGTTGAACTGACTTTTGCCTAGCTCCAGGGAGAAGAAAATTCTCATGTGTTCAAGAAGGAGGTTGTGTCCCTTTCAACTTTGACCATTCAAGGAGCCCAAGGCCTGGGCAAGCCATTCCTGGAGTGACTCACAGCATGTGTGACTGTCACTGTGACTCCAGTGACACCTGTCCTACCTGGTGTGTACCCTTGTGTCCACGGAGGTCAGTGACTCACCTTCTCCTACATGGTCTCTTAACCCGGTGCTCTATTCTGTGACAGGCACCCAAAGACCACACCACTCCCATGGCGTGACCTGCTGATGATCCCATGCCATCTGATGGTATCCTTCCACCCGGTGCTAGAGCCAGTAGTACAGTGATAGCTCAGGTTTGTGCCCTTCCCCTGTGCCACTGCCCTTCTGAATGCTCACCCTTCCCACATCCGAGAAGACTATATGTTCCACTGTGTATTCCCTCCTCTTGAAGGTTGCTTGATTCCTAAGCCAAGTGCCCTTTGGGGTGACTGGGGTGGAAGAGGCTGAGCCTGGGCTTTTCCTATTGGTTTGGGGATGTGAAAGGTTGTTGGATTAAGCTTGGCTCACTCTGCCCCGGGTAATTTTCAGTGGGAATTGCATAACCACCTCATGTTTTCTTTCCAAACAGAGCCGTGATATGGACTCTGGCCCTCATCTCCTGGATGAAACCAAGTGAGTATCCCCAAAAGGGCAGTGGTTCCTGGGCCGAGGGAGTCTGGGCAGGCCACAGCCCAGGACCCTGATCTCCCCCGAGTCACCTATCCTGACCCCGGTTTTTCTGTCTCTAGGACTTTCTCATCAACAGAGAGCCCGTGAGAACCCTCTCAGCAGCTCAGTGGTCTCATGTCTGAGGTACCATCAGGGCTTGGGGCCCAGGCTAGGGGCTAGAGGGGGAAGGAGAATTTGGTAGAAAGAAACCGAGACAGGGATTCCTGAGAGAGGGGCAGATCTGGGAACAGTGATGTGCTGGGTGACATGGAGCAGGGCACATCTTCTCTGAGCTTCTCCCAGGAAGCTGCAGAAGTGACATTGGACCCCAGACTCTCTCTGTCACTTGATCCTGCTGCAGAAAGGCCCAGATGAGAGCTGCTCAGGAAGGGAAGCCCGGGTATGAGAAGCCCGAGAAGTGTGCACAGAGGGTGACAGGAGGAGGGGCCCAACCTGGGCAGAAAAGATCTTTGCCACTTGATGAGGAGAAAGGAAGTCAGTCAGAGGGTAAGACTCCGAATGAGACAAACAACTCCATGTAAATGCTCATCTCTTTCAGTTCACTTCCTATGTCGATGGTGATGGGCCTACATCTTCTGCCAGCATGAATGATCTGGAGGTAGGAGGCCCAGGGCCAAGCCCAGGGACCCTGCAGGCCAGTCCCCTGTCCTCCCTTCACAGTGGGGCCTGGTGCCTCTCTGCCAGCTGAGACAGCCCACACCCTCAGCCCTAAGGATTGCTTTCTCTGCCTCTCCACCAACCCTCACCCACCTCTCACATAGGTACCAAAAACTAGCAGTAGCCCAGGACACCAGCTCTCTAGGAAGCAGTCAACCCAGTGAAACCATAGAGGAACTGTTAGGAGTCCAGGAGGTCTTCTAATTTCAGTCCTGGGGTCCAGTTTCCCCTAGGGACTCTGAAGAAAGGGGCTGGGTGCACCTGGTCCCAAGAAAGAAGGGGTGCTGGGGGCCTAGGCCTCAGTGGGGGAGACACAGAGCATGGAGCATTTAGTATGGCTCTTCTGTTGCTGCCCTGTGCAGCTCCTTTCTGTTTTGTGCACGCTGTTGCTTGACTCGTCACCACACTTGCCCTGGGGGTGGGGGGGGGGGTGAGTCTGCCCCACAGGGCACCCAGAGCCCTGTTTTCCTACAAGACCCCACTCCTCATTTGCTCTGTTTTTTATTTTGGACAAGTCACCAGTTCTGCCTGGGCTTGAGTTTCCTGATGAGATAGAATTTGGAGGTATGCAGTCTTTTTTAGCCAGGAGAACCCTGGGTTAAAGGTCCACTGGAATGGAATCCTCAGAGTGGAGGTCTCTTGTCTGTCCTTTCTTTGCTGTGTTCCTGCCATTAAAACCAATCCAGGTTGGGTGCAGGACTCTTGCCTATAAGCCAAGCCCTTGGGAAGGCTTAGGTGAGAGGATTGGATTTTGACCCCAGCCAGGACAACATAGTGAGACTTCCTTTCTACAAAAAAGATGAAAAAAATAAGCTGGTGATGGTGGTGTGCACTTGTATCCCAGATACTCTGGATGCTAAGACAGGAGGATAGCCTGTGACCAGGAGTTCAAGGCTGTGGTGAGCCATGATTGTGCCATGGCACAGCAGCCTGGGTGACACCTTTGAGACTCTGACTCAAAAAAAAAAAAAAAACAGCATCCTTCATGCAGTTTGTAATTAATGAATGCACATTTCCACATCACAAACTTATGGAAAGGTAGCCCTTATTTTCTCAGACTTCATTTCTGGAGATTTGTTGCTGTCCTTGAAAAAGAATCCAGGAGAGGTATAGTGCCTCATGCCCACAATCACATCAATTTTGGAGCCGATGTGGGAGGATCTCCTCAGTCAGGAATTGAAGACCACCCTTGGCAACATAGCAAAAACCCGTCTCTATAAAAAAAAATTAATACATAAGAAAATCTAGATTCAAGCTTTCCATTCTGTAGTTGTCAGCCAAAACCAAGGAAGACTCAAATGCTCTTTCCCTGGAACTTGAGGAGAGGGTGTCTCTTCATGGCCCATAGGATCTGAGAATATGGCCTTTAACACCAACCTCTGACCCTGCACACCCCTTGTTGGTCTGGGAGGTAGAAAGAAGAAGGGTGCCCTCAGTTACCTTTCTTTGATTTTCCCTACAGAAACACCAGAAGCAAGACATTTTGGATCGGCTGGAAAAAGTAACACAAATTCTTTGTTTGCTGCCAGGTTTGGGGAAGAATTTCAATGTCGAGTGCCTGTCTCCTGCCCACTTCAAGCCTGGGGAAGGTCAACCCTGTGTTCTAACCCCATCCCCTCCCTAATAATCTGGTCTCATGCGTTGGCCTGTTCTGGAGCACTGGTGGCATTCTGAAGATGCGTCATTGCAATGCCACCTCTGCCTCCCCCTGTAAGAGATCTGTATAGGAAGATGGGCCATGTGTGTGTACTATGTATAATCTACATAAGACAGGTCTCCAAGGATTGATACGAAGCTCAGGGAAGCCAGGCACAGTGACTCATGCCTGGAGTCCCACCTGCTTGGTGGCTGAGGTGGGAGGATCCCTTGAGCCCTGGAGTTTGATGATCTACTGCACTGCAGCCTCGGCAGCCATGCTCATGCCCGGGTCTGCCTGCAGGTAGGAGTAAAGCATCAGGAGACTCAGAGTCTGCCGGAGCCTCGAGACCAGTATTTGGCCCAGCTGCAGCAGCAGGAGGCCGCCTTTCAGCAACTGGTCTCCAAGAAGGAGGCGCTCCACAAGGAGATGCTGCTACAGGCCAAGCTGATGGGCCAGATGAAGGATGAGGCCATTCAGGCCAAGGTCGAGGCCATAATGGTCTGCCTAGAGTTGCAGATAACCCAGGTATGGGAGGGGCCAGGAGTGGGCCTGAAGGGGAGGACCTGGCCACCCTGGACCTTCTCATTCCTCTCCCATCTGCAGGAATGTCAGCAAATGGCAGACCAGCCGAACCAGGAGCCTCAGGCCCAGAATGATCTCTCTGACATCCCCATGGAAGGTGAGTGAGTCAGAGGAAGTCAGGGGCCCTTTGTGGCTCGGGGACGGAAGGCTTAGAAGAGACCACTGGAACAACTGGTTGTTTTCCTTGGGGGAGGGGCAGCCCTGGGTTACACAGTGAGAGTGGAGCAGAGGTAGCCCTCTGTCTCCCTTGCTGGGTGGTCTGAGGACCCCTTGACTGTCCCGGTAGAGTACAAACTGGGAGATGAGGATGCAGATGAGGATGGCGAGAGCCCGGACCAGGAGCCTCCCCAGCCCATGCTGACCATACCGGAGGACTTTGAGAGCCAAGAAGCCATGGTGAGCCTAACCGCTTGTCTTCCTCTGGGGTTGCCTGGGCACGCTTATCTTCTTGGCTTTCCCACCTTTTATTTCCCTAAACTTCTCCCCTCCCTGGAGTCAGTTGTCAGACACCCTCACGCCTGTGAACAACAGGTTTCCTCAAAGAGGCCCAAAAAAGCAGCTCCTCTCCACCTGCCTTCCCCCAATATGTCCTGCTGTTTTCCCCCACAAAAACACACCCTCTCACTTGCAGGTGGTGAACTTGAATGCAGATCTAGCCAGTGATGAGAAGAAACGGGCACGGCTCCGGGGCGGCTGAGGAAATGCACAGTGGCCTGCCAGTGGCTAGTCAAGATGGCAGACCCAACCTGGAAGGCGGCGGAGGAGGCCACTCCAGCTCCTGGGACCAGGGTCGAGTCTATGTCTAAGGAAGAGCACCTGGCCCTCCAGAGGGCCATGCAGAATCTTCAGGTGAGGGAGTCTTTCCTGACAGGCCCAAGGAGGCTGGGCTGGCAGGATGCTGGTGACCCTGACTCTGGGTTCCGTTTCCAGAGTGGGGCCCTGGAAAGGTAAGCTTTTTTTCATTTCAGGATGGCTAGGATATTACCTAGGGTGCTGCAGACTCCTCTGTAGAGACAGGCAGAGTGAGATGGGTAAGGATTGGTTTTTTGATGCCAGAGCCATGATTTAATCATGGGCCAGAGCGAGTCTAAGGAAATGAAAATGTTCATTGGCATTCTAATGAACACTCTTTCTAAGCATGGAGCTAAAGTTTCTTATTCTAATCTAGCTCATTTTCTACATTTTGTGCAGGAACAATGTTAATTAAAAATGCTTTAAATCCATAGCATAATTATAAAAAATTTCCTTCCAAAAAGGCCACTAACAATGATGATGATGAGGGAACTTTTGTCTTAGCTGCAGCCTCGGCTCCCCCTGATTATAATGACAATGATAAATTATCTCCACAGGATGAAGTCGAACCTGAGGCAAAAGCTGTTAGCTATCATATCAGTGCTCCTATGGCCAACCCTGTGCCTTCCCTCCCACAGGCTGCTCCTTTCAATACTAAAGTCCTAAAGCCAAAAAATTTGCCTAAAAATGCCGGTAACACCCCTGTGGCTCCTGTCTTTCCTCTCTGTATGCAGGCAGTACGAGCTGAAGCAGAAAAAGAAGGAGATTTTAGTTTCACAGTTTGTTTCCCAATAGAATTTTATCCCAGTGCTGATGGAGTGGATCAAGTTCACTGGGAACCCTTACTGTATAAATTGGTAAGAGAGTTATGGGAGGCAAGCTCAAAGTATGGTTTTCTTGCACCTTATACAATTACTATTTTAGATCAATTTGCCTCTCGATGGATGACTCTCGCAGATTGGCAGCAATTAGCCAAAAGCTGTTTGTCCTGAGGTGCTTATTTGCTATGAAAAACCGAGTATGATGATCAAGTTACAATTCAAATGGACCAGAATTTAAATCAGCCTGCTGGGTCATTAATTATTTCTCACGATATGCTCTCTGGGACTGGTATGTATACCCAAATGGCTAATCAAATTTCTCTACCCAAAGATGTTTTGCTTCAGATAAATCATTGTGCTGTCACCACATGGAAAATATTTTTCTTATCTGATATAAAACAAAAGGCGAAGAAAGTTATGAGGACTTTGTTTCCAGACTCACTACGGCTGTTAATTGGGTAATTACTAACAAAGAAGCAGCAGAAATTCTTATCAAACAATTGGTTTGTGAAAATGCTAATAATACTTGTCAGGCTTTGCTTAGACCCATACGCAAAACCGGATGGGTTACCTGATTTTATCCGCCAGTGCGCGGACGTAAGCCCAGCTATTATACAAGGGATGGCTTTGACCACAGCATTGAAGGGAGAAACCTTTTCACAGATCGCTCAAGGTATGCAGGGCGCAGGTAAACAGAAAAATGTTTCAGTGTAATCATGTTATGTGTGTGGACAAATCGGGTACATTAGTAGAAACTGCCCCGCTAAGCTTATTGCACCTTTCTAAGGTTTTCCTTTAAATGTTGAGAATACTGAAATAAAGCCTGAATTTAGTTACACTTTTCCTTTTCTTATAGGAATGCAGGGAGCTCAAGCAATGATAAACAAAAATATAAAAGTAATATGAATAATATAAGTAAT
>NW_007260512.1:0-4932 GCF_000164805.1 Carlito syrichta
AGGAATGGAATTGAGAGGAGTGGAATGGAGTGGATTGGAATGGAATGAAATGCAGAGGAATGGAATGAAATGAAATGGAGAGGAATGGAATCAAGAATATTGGACGGAGTGGAATAGCATGGGATGGAATGGAGAGAAGTGGAATGGATTGGAAAGGAATGGAATAGAATGGAATGGAGAGGAATGAAAAGGAATGGAGGTGGATAATGTAGAAGAATGGAATGGTATAAAATGAAATTGAGAGTAATTGAAAGGAGAGGAATGTAATGGAGTGTAATTAAATAGGAATGGAAGGGAGAGAAATGAAAAACAATGGAATGGAAAGGAGATAAATGGAATGGAGAGGAATGGAATGGAGTGTAATGGAAAAGAATTGAATGGTGGTTAGTGAATGAAATGGAGAGGAATGGATTGTAATGGAGTGGAATGGAATGGAGAGGAAAGGAAGGGAGAGGAATTGAATGGAGAGAAATGGAATGGAGAGAAATGGAATGGAAAGAAATGGAAGAGAATTGAGAGGAATGAAATGGAATGGAGGGGAATGGAATATAATGGAATGAAATGGAGAGGAAGGATATGGAAGGCAGAAGATTGGATGGAATGGAATGGAATGGCATGGAAAGAAATGGAATGGAATGGATTGAAAAGGAATGGAATGAAATTGAATTGAGTCAAATGGAATGGAGTAGGGTGGAATGCAATGGAATAGAATAGAATGGAAAGGAATGGGATGGATTGGAGATGAAAGGAATGGAAAGAAAAGGAGAGGGATGAAATGGAATAAAATGAATTTGAAGGGAATGCAATGGATTGAAACGGATGGAGAGGTAAGAAATGGAATGGAATGGAGAAAGTGAAATGGAATAGAGAGGAAAGGATGAAATGGAATGGAGACTAAGGGCATGGAGAAGAGTGGAATGGAATGGAATGCAATGGACTGCAATTGAATGCTATGGAATGGAGAGGAATGGAAAGGAATGGGTAGGAATGGAACTGAATCGAATGGAATGGAGAGAAATGGAATGTAATGGTGAAGTATGGAATGGAGAGGAATGGAATGGAGTGTAATGGAATTAAATTGAATAGAGAGGAATGGAAAGGAATGGAATGGAATGGAGAGGAGTGGAATGGCAATGAAAGGAATGGAATTGAGTGGAATGGTATGGAATGGAATGCAGAGCAATGGAATAAAACATAATGGAATGGAAAGGAATGGAGGGGACCTGAATTCAATGGAATGGAAAGGAGAGGAATGGAATGGAGACGAATTCAATGGAGAGGAACTGAATGGAGAGGAATGGAGTGGAATGCAATGGACTGCAGTTCGAATGGACAGGAATGGAATGGAATGGAAAGGAATGGTATCGAGAGGAATGGAATGGAATAGAATGGAGAGGAATCAAAAGGAAAGGAATGGAAAGGAAAGCAAAGAGATTCAATGGAATTTAGAGAAATGGAATTGAGAGGAATCAGATGAAGAGGAATGATATGGAATGTAATGCAGAAGAATGCAATGGAATGGAGAGTAATGGAATGGAATGGAAAGGAAAGGAGTGGATTGGGATGGAATGCAATGGAGATGAATAGAATGGCATGGATAAGAATGGAGAGGAAAGGAAATTAATCAAATGGAATGGAGAGTAATGGAATGGTATAGAATGGAATGGAATGCAGAGGAAAGGAATGGAGAGGAATGAAATAGTGTCAATTCGAATGCAAAGGAATGGAATGGAATGAAATGAAGAGGAATGGAATGCAATGGAGAATATTGGATGGAGAGGAATGAAATGGAATGGAATGCAGTGCAGTGGAATGGATTAGAAAGTAAAGGAATGGAAGGTAATGGAGTGGAATGGAATGGAATAGAAAGGAATGGAATGCAGAGGAATGGAATGGAGAGGAATGGAATGGAATGTAGAGAAATCCAATGGTAAGGATTGGAAAGGAATTGAAAAAGATGGAATGGAATTCAGAGGAATGGAATGGAAAGAAGAGGAAGGGAATGGAGTGCAGAAGAGCACAATGGAATGGAGAGAAAAGGAATGAAATGGATAGGAAATGAATGGAGAAGATTGGAATAGAATAGAATACAATGGAGAGCAAAGGAATGCAATGAAATAGAGAGAAATGGAATGGAATAGAAAGGAATGGAGAAGAATGGAATTCAATCGGATGGAATTGTTAGAAATAGAATAAAATGGAATGGAATGGAGAGGAATGGAATGTGTTAGAACGTAATGGAAAATAATGGAATGGAGAGGATTGGCCTGGAATGGAGAGGAATGGAATGAAGTACAATGGCATGGAATGGAGTTGAATGGAGAGGAAAGGAGTAGAAACGAAAGGAAAGATGAAGAAAGGAATGGAATGGAAGGTAGTGGAATGGAATGGAACGGATAGAAATGTATTGGGGAGAATGGAATGCAGCAGAATGTAATGGAAAGGAATGGAGAGAATGGAATGGGATGTTTTGGAATGGAATGGAATGGAAAGGAATGGAAAGGAATGGAATGGAGGATAATGGAATGGAGAGGAATCGAATAGAAAGGAATGGAGTAGAAAGAATAGAATGGAGAAGAAAGGAATGGAATGGATTGTAGTGGAATGGAATGGAATGGAATGGAAGGTAATGGAATGGAGAGGAATGTAATGGGGAGGAATGGGTTCTAAGAAATGGAATGAATTGTAAGGGAATGGACAGGAATTGCATGGAACTGCATTCCATTTAACTGTATGGAGAGGAATAGAAGGGAATGAAGAAGGAATCGGATGGTAAAGAATGGAAAGGAATGGAAAAAATGGAATTGAAATTAGAGGAATGAGATGGAAAGGGGAAAAAGGGAATAAAATGGAATTGAGAGGATTTGAATGGAATGGAATGGAGAGGAAAGAAAAGGAATGGAATGGAAAGTAATGGACTGAAGAGGAATGGAATTGAGAGGAATGGAATGGGGAAGAATGGAATGGAATGGAGAGAAATGGAAAGGAGAGGAGTGGAATGGAATTGAATCGAATGCAGTTCAATGGAATGGAGAGGAATGGAATGAGGAGGAATAGAATCGAGTTGAATTGAATAGAATGGAACGGACGGAGAGGAATGTAATGGATAAAAAGGGAATGGAATGGAGAAGAGAGGAATGGAATGCAGAGTAATAGAATGAAAAGGAGTTGAATGGAATGGAGTTCAATGGAATGCTAAAGAATGGAGTTGAATGTTGAGGAATTAAAAGGTAAGGAATGGAAAAGTATTGAAAGAGATGGAAAGGAATTTAAAGGAATGAAATGGAGTAGAAAATAATGGAGAGAAAAGGAATCGAATGTAGAAGAGTTGAATGGGATAGAATGGAATGGAGAGTAGGTAAATGGAGAAGAGAGGAATAGAATTGAATCCAATGGACTGAAATGGAATGCAATGGAATCGAGAGGAATGGAGTGGAATGGAAATGGAATGGATAGGAAGGGAGATGGAAAGAAATGGAATGGAGAGGAATAGAATGGTGAGAAATTGAACGGAGAGTACTGGAATGGAATGCAATGGAGAGGAGTGGAATGGAATGGGGAGGAATGCAATGGAGAAGAATTTAAAGGAATAAAATGGAACAAATGTAATAGAATGGAATTGAATGCAGAGGAATGGAATGGAGAGTAATGGAATAGAAAAGAATGCAATGGAGTGGAAAGGAATGGAGAAGAATGGAATGGAAAGAATGGAATGGATCGGAATGGAACGGTGACCAATTGAATGGAGAGGAATGGAAGGTAATGTAGAGGAATCAATGGCAAGGAATGGAAAAAATGGAAAGAGATGGAATGGAATTAGGAGGAATGGAATGAAGAGGAATGGGATGAAGATGAATGAGACGGAATGGAAGGGAGACGAATGCAATGGAATGGAAAATAACGGAATGGAAAGGAATGGAGAGGAGGGGATTGGAATGGAATGCAATGGAGAGGAATGGAATGGAATGCAGAGGAATGGAGATGAAAGGAATTTAATCGAATGGAAAGGAGAGAAATGAAATTGAATGGAATGGAATGGAGATTAATGGAATGGAGAGGAATGGAATGGAGTGAATTAGAATGGAATGGATTGCAGAGGAATGCAATGGAATTTAATGCAGAGGAATGGAATGCAGTGGAGAACATTGGACGGAGTAGAATAGCCTGGAATGGAATGGAGAGGAATGGAATGGAGAGGAATGAAATGATGTCGATTGGAATGCATTGAGATGCAAAGGAATGGAAGGGAATGAAATGGAGAGTAATGGAATTCAGTGGAGAATATTGGAAGGATTGGAATGGAATGGAATAGGATGCAGTGCAATGTAATGGATTAGAAAGGAATGGAATGGAAGTGGAATGGAATGGCATAGAGAGGAATGGAATGCAGAGGAATGGATTTGAGTGGAATGGAATGGAATGTAGAGGAATCCATTGGTAAGGATTGGAAAGGAATTGAAAAAGAAGGAATGGAATTTAGAGTAATGGAATGGAAACGAATGTAATGGAGAGAAAAGGAAAGGAATGGAATGAAGAAGAGTGGAATGGAATGGAGAGAAATGGAATGTAATGGACAGGAAGGGAATAGAGAAGAGTGAATGGAATGGAATGCAATGGAGAACAATAGAATCAAATGGAATGGAGAGAAATGTAATGGAATGGAAAGGAATGAAGAAGAATGGAACTCAATCAAATGGAATGGAGAGAAATGGAATAAAATGGAATAGAATGGAATGTAGAGGAATGGAATGTATAGAAATGTAATGAAAAATAATGGAATGCAGAGGAATGGAATAGAAAGGAAAGGAAAGCTGAAGAAAGTAATAGAATGGAATATAGTGGAATGTAATGGTTTGGACAGAAAGGGAATGGGGAGTAATGGAATGGAGCAGAATGAAATGGAAAGGAATGGAGAGAATGGAATGGATTGGA